>NC_056725.1:1719048313-1719105813 GCF_019279795.1 Protopterus annectens
TTTTCAGTGTGTTTTGAATGTGTAGTTGAAAGTCAAGCGACTGGTCAAGCCAAATGCCAGGGTATTTAAAGGATGTGGTACTTTCTGTACTTTCTATGGTGGTATTGTTAATATCTTTAATATTAAGGAAGCTTGGTGCTTTGGCTATTTTCATCTTGGAACTGAGTTTGTATAACACAATGGGATTTGTTTGACTTGTAGATGACCTAGTCATCTGTGTAAAGAATTAGACGCATCTCTGCATGATCACATGGGAGTTTGTTGATGTGGAAAAGAGAGGAGGAGCTAAAGTGGTACCATCAGGGACTCCTTTCATAACAGAAGCTGTTTCAGAGGTGGTAGTGCCTGCTTTCACCTTGAAAGATCTATTGGTGAGGAAGTCTACAAACCAAGGTTTTGCATTGTCACTAAGTCCTATTTCAGTTTATTTGCCAAATAGTAAGTTATGGTCATTTAGATCAAAGGCTTTTGTGAGGTCAATAAAGACAGCTCTTGTCAGGTTGCCCTTATTCATACTGGAAAGTATATTGTCTGTGAGAGAGTAGAGAGCCGTCATAGTGCTGCGTCCAGATCAGAATCCATGTTGTATTCTGGGTAGAAGATGATATTGATGTAAATAAGCAGTAATTTGGCTGTAGATATTTTTTCTAGTATTTTACTTAAAGTAGGAAGTATTGAGATAGTACAGAATTGTGGAGCAGTAGTTGGCTTGGGTAGTTTTGGAACAGGACTGACTATTGCTGTCTTCAATATCTAAGGCACAATTTTATTAGTTAAGCAGAGGTTGTATATGTGAATGAGAGAGTGTGAGATGAAGTCAAAGGGAATGAGCCAAAGGGCTAGGTTATCTGAGCCAGGGGAGTATCTGTTTATATTTGGTCCAATTGTATGCCAGTCCATTTAGTTATAATATTTTTGAAGCGGAACAATGGAATGTAAAGGTGGGCGATGGTGTCTGTGGAGGTGGTAGGTTTGTGCTGTTGATGTATGTCAGGTTGCTGAACTCATTGAGAAAGTCATTACATGACAGTTTGTATGTGGTGGTGTTAGAAGGGTTCAGGGGAGTGGAGTTTGTTGTTTTTTTCGACTAGTCAACAGGTTGATTTCTCTCCAGAATCTTTTAGGTTTGGCTTAAAGTAAGATTTGTTTTGGTAGCGGTTTTTTTTTTTGGTGTGTGTGTGTGTGTGTGTGTGTGTGTGTGTGTGTGTGTGTGTGTGTGTGTGTGAGCGTATATATAGCTTGGTTAGGTTGCATATAGAAATATTTTGGCATTGGAATCTGTGGAGGGGTTGCATTTCCAATTGTGAAATGATTCAAGTAGGTATTTAAATTCTTTAGATACCCAGTCATGTTTATAAGGTCGAAGTAGCCTTTGTGCTAAGGGAAAGAATTTGTTTTACAAGTGCAGTAGGGTATTGGTGAGGTTGTTAGCTGCTTCAGTGGAATGTTTTATGGCAAGTGAGTGAGACCAATCAAGGGAGCTAAGGTTGTTTTTAAGATTAGTACTATTCTGAATGGTTATGGGTCTGAAGATGATAAATCTGGGTTTAAAGTTTAATGTTAGCTTAGGTACTGAGAAAGTTATGGGCAGTGACCGCTGAAAGAGGGTACATGTATGGTGAGCTTTAATATCATTGCAGGATTATTAGTTTTTGCAAGATGTAGTAAGGTGTGCCTACTGGATTGAAGGTTTGGTCTAGTGGCTTTAGAGTTGATTTGGGTAAGTCTCCTGCATAAAGCCTGATAATGCTCAGGTCTTCCTCTTTCTGTCACATTTCAATCCCTCACAGACTGCAAGATCCTAAGGCTCTTCCAACTCCTTCTTTGCTTCTATACCATATCCTTAAGCTACTGCTCAGGCTTTATTGCTTCTATTCTTCTTAACTCTCTCTCTCACTACCTATCTGCATCAGTAAATTTCTGGCTGCTATTTCCCTAACTGAAACTAACATTCTATTTTGCTTGTACTATTACAGTCAATGTCACACAATGCACTACCTACATACTACTTTTTTTGGACAATGTCTGCATCATGTATGGTGAGACCGACTATTATTGTCTGTAGTGTTTTAACTGCACAGAATTGTCTAGATGTGTAGTAATATATTCCAACATCTTGTAGCAGTTTGTTCTTTCAACTTATCTTTTGTATAGTATTTCTAATGTAATTTTTATTGTATTGGATTATACTGTATTTGCATGGTATTGTATGTGGAGCTTTTCTCCCCAAGCCTCTGCTGAAAATGGGTTCTGTAGACCCAGTCAGACCACCCCGGTAAACAAATGTCAAATAAATAAAAATAAATAAAGACTTAAGCTGGCCAGGAGTTCTGACATATCAATGTCTTTTGGTCTTAAGTAATTAAGGTGAAGTCTCCAAGAATGATAAGGATACAGTTTTTGGGAGCTTTGATATGTATTTGTTAGAAAGGAGCATTGAATTTTGGTGGTGAGGTTAGTGGAGGTAGTTAAGGATTGGCTATAACAAAGGGTTTTTGGTTGTTTGTTGGAAATTGTTAAAGGATCCAGTTGGTATCTGATTCTGAGCTACTGTTAGCTTGCTCAACAATTGCTTTTGTTTTTGAAAAGAATCTGTAATCTTGGAGGTATGAATGGTTTAGTATGAGGTGGTGAAGACTATGAGTGTCAGGTTTCATGCATGTTTCTGTAATAGCTATAATGTCAAGATTATGTTGTATGGTAAAGCCATTGATTTTGTCACTTTTGATCTGAGCCGAAGTATAATGACAATGGGTCTGAATTGGAATAGTGCCTTTGGATGCGCAGTTTTGGTTATAATTGGGTTTTTCTACCAAAATTAGAGATGATGAAGTATTGGGACCCGGATATCTGTGATGCACATGATTTGGGTGCTGGCATGGGTGTGACATAATGTGAAAAGTTAACAGGGTATGGGTAGGTAGCATCTGTGTAGTAGGTATTAATGTAGTCTGATATATGGAGGCTCTGGCAGTCAGGTAATTGCTTTCGGTTTTTGTGTAAGTGATGAAGGAAAATAATTGATATCAGCAGAATAATGTAAATGCAGGTAATAGTTATAGGAATTCTTAGTGTAAAGTGACTGCAGTACAGGCTTTATAATGTAGAGAATGAGGGAAGAAAGCAGTATTCTTTTAAATGCATGTTCACTGGGTGGCTAATAATGGCTGAGGATCTTCCACTATATGAGTAAGTGTCCAGGAATTGGGGTGGAAGGGGAGTGAAGATAAATGAAATGACTGGAGAAGGATGGAGCTAACTTCTGATTGGGTGTGAGGAGAATGCATAAGTAAGCAATAATGCCCAAGAGGGTATGTGTTAATGTGTAATTAACGCCCGCCCAGGGGTGTTATGAGGCCCGACATTGCAGGCTAAATTGCCTCTACACCCCCGGTAGGGTGTTAATTACACATTAACACACACACTGAATGGTACTATTGAGCTTAGAGAATGGGCTGTCTGTAAAATTGTTGTCTTACTTATTTTTTGAAGTACTATATTATTTTTTATATATATATTTTTGATGTAAAGTAGTTCCTCCACCTAATGTTTCATACTTTCTGTAGTATATGTTAATGGTGGAGGAAGAATTTTACATCAAAAATATATAAAAAAATAATGCAGTAGCTAAAAAAATAAATAAGTAAAACTACAATTTTACAGAGAGCCCGCTCTCTCTCTCTCTCTCTCATGCACAGTCTCTTCTGCTTTCACACATACATATATGGGCACAGTGTCCTCTGGTTTCATGCTCGCATTCACTCCTACAAGCATAACTCTCAACCTCTTAGCACAAAAAAATCTGGACCAAGGCAATATTAATGGGGGGACAAAGCCCCAAAAATAGGGACAAGTTTTAAATATTGCTCTTATAAACTTAGAAAGCTGCCAGAATAAAATGTTTTGTATTACAATGCATTTTCTGAATGATACAAAGCCTGAAACTCAAATGCCTGTCATTCTTTAGTGAATTCACTCCTCACTGATTTGCCACAAAACTTCAGAAAAACACAGATTTTATTAGGAAGAGAGAAAAAATATGAGGCAAAAATATGGACATTCTGTGAAAATTTGGACAGTTGACAGCTATGCACACAAGACCGCTCTCTCTCATCTCACACATACTGTCGCCTTTGCTTTCATACACACATTCACTCAAACAAGATCACTCTCTCTCTCTCGATCTCACACACACAGTCTCCTCTGCTTTCATACACACATTCACTCACACAAGATTGCTCTCACTCGCTCTCGATCTCACATACACAGTGTCTTCTGCTTTCATACATGCATTCACTCACACATACAGACAGAAGCATACACACATTCATACACATACATACATACAAGCACATACACTTGTTTTCTGTTTATTTTTTACTCGCTAAACAGCAAAAGTGCTGCTTAGCTAGTGTAAAGTAATGGTGGCCATTAGTCTTTTTGCAGTCCAAGCTCCACAGCAGCTTGATATGCTGCCGTGAAGGGGCGGACTCATTTTTCAGTGGGCATTACTTGTACATTAATATCCTGCTGGAGAATGTTCATTCTCTAATCAGGATGTTGAAGTATAGTTTGCCCATTTTCTAAGTAAAGTATGGAGTATGTTGCAGAAAAGAGCAAAGAATAAGAAATAAGGGAGGGGTTAAAGTCTGGGGAGAACACAGCAGAGTAAGTTTCTATGGTGGCTAGTAAAAAAACAACACATGATGTGGAAGAAGATAGACTGAAGGGTTAATACAGGAGTGGTTTCTTTTGATGATGTAATTATAGTTATTTTCTAAGAAGAAAGGTGGGGGTTTTGGAGGCTAGCAGTGAATGGCAGATTGAAAAAAATGGTTACAGAAAGCAAACATTAAATGTAGTGTAAAAGTGGTGGGAGGGATTGGAGGCAGGGTATTCAGATAAGGGGGCACTTTTATACCCTTTGCAGTAGTTGATCTTGGTCTGCAGCCCATAGACTAGGAGTAGCAAGGATGGGAGGTCAGCTGACTACAGACTGCTTTAAGGAAATCTAGAGGCAGCACTTTCAAGAATGTCCTTATGCAGTAACTCACAGCTCTCACAGACAACACACAGACACCCATCATGAAGTAAAAATGAGAGGCTCTGCTTACTTTAAGGGAAGCTGCAGAACTCAACTGTGTTTTCACAGGAGGAGTTGGAATGCAAATGCACTTCACGGTTTGAAAAATCTGATGGTATTTTTTGCTGAGTAGTAACTGTTTGTGGTGAGGAGGCTATGCCTTTAAATAAAGCTCCAGAGCTTAGTTGCATCTTCACTAGAGAACTTTGAATGCAAATACACTTCATGTTTTCAAAAATCTAATGGTCTTTCTTTCTGTCACTTTCTGAGTAATGATTGTTTGGAGTTAGGGAGGTTATGCCCTGGGGGACTGCTGCCTTTAGAAAGATGAGGCTTCTTGGTTTCAGAGTACAGGGAATAACTATAATTTGTCAGAGGTACACAGCATTACCCTGGTATAACTGCTGTCTATAAGCACATCATTTCTTTCCCGCAAGCTCCACAATACATCTGTATACACACACACACACACACACACACACACACACACACACACACACACACACACACACACACACACACACACAAACATAGGCACACACACAAGCCATGCTACCTGTATTCCCCTTTTTAATTAATACATCCTAGAATACAAATGTTTCTATACTACATGTAGGCAGTTAGTAGCACTACGCAGATATATATCAATCTATATATATATATCTATATATATGGGATCACTACTAAATCCCGAATACTTAGAATACCGAAGACCGGAATCCCGAGACCAGATACCCAAAAGACAAAAAGACCGGAAGACCAGAAGCGCGAATTTCAAAATCGCGAAGTACAGAGATGGTGAGGTAGCACTTCTGGTGTTGCGGTTTGTGAATGGGTAGGTGGAAGGTCAGGTAAGTATCTATGTTTGATTGTGTTGTTTAGGGGCTTTAGTGTGTGTGTAAGTGTGTTGTGACTGTGATGTGTGTGTGAGAGGGGAATGTAGGTATGTGGTGATGTTTTCATATGTTTGTCTGTATAGTGTGACCTTGGAGTTAGAATATTTAAGTAGAGGGTGTATGGGGGGGTGCAGTCCCCCACATGAGGGGTGCAGGGGGGTTTTCCCCCTTCTTTTATGTAGTGTAGGTTTGTGTGTTTGTGTTTTGGGTGAAGGTGTGTGTATCTGTATGTGTGTGGTGTATGTTTAGTGTAGTGTTCGGGATTTTAAATTTCGCACTTCAGGTTTTCCTGTCTTCTCGTCTTTCGGGTATCTGGTCTCGGGAATCCGGTCATCAGTACTGTAAGTATTTGGGATTTAGTAGTGCTCCTATATATATATATATATATATATATATATATATATATATATATATACATATACATACCATACATACACACACACATAATGTGTATAGATATATATATATATATATATATATAAATATATATATAATATATATATATATATATATATATATATATATATATATATATATACACATAGTGTATAATGTATGTATAGTGTATAATGTATGTGTGCATAAAACATATGTTTAATTCTATCTCCTCTCCCTTCCTTTGTTGCTATCCATTTTTTTAATAATTATGTTTTGCTTATTTTATTTTGCTCTATTTATATTTTGCATTTTGCACAGCAGCTGTCACAGCTGTGCCAGTAGTGTGTTCACAGTCTTCAGTCACACAGCAAACCCAGTCATCCCCTGCATGCAACCCGGCTGCATCCCACTGTAAATGCTTCTGAAAAAAAAAATTTGGAATCATAATTTGTATCTGATTTTCAGGTAACACAATAACTGAGCATACCAGAAGAAAAAGAAAAAGAAGCTTGTGTGTCCTAGACATAGTTAACAAAGCTAAAGTTAACTTTCAAATTTTTAAATATTGTAAAATACTTGAAAAAATGTCAAAACTGTAGTATAAACCTGTTTCTGAAAACTATCACTCTAAATTGCATGATGAGATGGCTACAATTTAATACAGCTGTAGAAATGCAGTTAAAAAGTACTTAACTCGCTGGTTAATTTTTCAAACAAAAATGAATTAAATATCCAAATCCCTAGAAGAGACTGCTATTCAGTGAAAACACTGGAACATAGGAACAATGCTAGACAAACAGTCATGAGGACCATAAGATGCCTCGCTATATGTACTTCTAAGCAGATACATTTAAAGGTTCTTCCCTCCCTTTTCAAGCATTTAATAGTGCTTACCTCCCAAATCCCACAGGGCTGTACAAGACAAACTTGGTGCAAATCTGTGTCTACCCATCCAATTATCAAGACTAGCTTTAAAGGCAGTGAAAGTAGTACTTTGGCCTGTAATGATAACTTATTCCACAATTTATTTTTTATTTATTTTACATTTGTTTACCGGGAAAGTCCAGCTGGACACATCCTTTTCAGAGGAGGCCCGGGGAAAAAAGTTCCAAGTAATAAAGTACCATAATAACAAGAAGGTAGTCAAAATGTACATTGTAACAGTAAAACAGTAATTAAGATATCATCATTGTGAATATAATACATTCAGGGTACACAAGCTGGTGATATGTTGAATTAGGAACTTAGCTCTTCAGTGAATCTTTTTTTATTTTGTAGTGTAGATTTAGGTCCTTAATACAAGTGCTTGTAGAGCCACTGGTTTTGTACTGGATCCTGCTAGTTATTAATGGGAAATAGATCAAAACCAAGTTCCACAACAGCGTACTATAAATCCAAAAATGCAAAATGAAAGCTGCAAGGGTAAATCCAAACCTTTTTAATGTCTTAAAACCAGAAGTCTTAGCAATTTTGTTCACCACCATTGAACTTCATCAGAAACTGGTTAATAATAAACCAAGTCCCCTTATATAACCTTTTAAAAATTGCACCAAAAAATTTAAAGTGACATACATCAAATAAACATACAGAAACCCATCACTTTAAAACACAGACCATTCAGTGATGTAAAAAATACAACTATGAATTGAAATACATCTTATTTACAATAAAACTTAAAATATTATAAAAATAATCACAATACATTTATAAAATACAAGATGCTCTGATCTTTAGAGCAGGTTTCAGAGAAACCACATTGTTGATGCCAGGCAGGCTAATGGCATTCAAAAAAATTTGCCAAATAAAACTCTCTTTTTTTCCTAGGACAGTTTCCCAGTCACCACTCCTAGGTTGCAATTCCACCTTTTCATGTACAGAGAAGGAAAATTTCTTTAAATCATTACATCTTATACTATGTCAAAAAAAGGGCATTACACTGGTGAGACCTTTTTATAGCATGAGTGTTGGTAAATACGGGACTTAAGGGCACCAATGGTCTTTCCTATGTAGAAGGCAGGACAGGAGGAAGAAAGGGCAATATAAACCACCCCTTTGGTGTTGTAGTCATATTTACATTTAACAGTAATCAAATTCGGAAAAGCAGACACCTGAAAACTGTTACCCTCCAGGATGAACCTACATTGCCTACATGAACCACATTTCTTCATACCACAATTCCTCATAAATTTATCTGAGTACCTACCACTCCATTCAGACATGTTTTTTAGATTTCAATTATTTTTGTAAACAAATCTAGGGGTAGCCCCAAGCTTCTCCAGGAGCCCTAAGCTCCCAAAAGCTGTGGTACAGTGGCTTTTTATAGCATCCTGAGGGGAGTCTATCCCTCTACTGTATGGCAATAGCAAAGCCTGAACATATTCATTACCATTCATCTCTGACATAGGGGTTACTGAGTCTCAACCACTGCTGTTGTCATCACCGAATACCAGGATGGGATGGTAGCTGGATGGTCGATTTTTATAAACATACCTAGAAACCTCCTCTACCATGGATTCTGGGTATCCCCTCTCTTTAAACATATTAATCAGAATCTGAACTTCATGCAAAAATTGGGAATCATCAGACACCAGTTGACTTGTTTTGATAAGCTGACCCTTCACCAAGTTATGCTTTTGCCATATGGGATGCTGGCTATCGTAATGAAGGTAAGAGTTAGAGAAGGTAGCTTTTCTGAATATCGTAGATTCGTATTTTTGCTTAGGTGTGTTCTTGCACAGCATAATGTCTAGGAAACTAATCCTATTTTCATCAGAATTACAGGTGAATTCCAAGAATTCTGTGGAATGGTTAAAAAAAAAGAAGTTATGTCTTACCATAACATTCCATCTGAGTTGTTGATCTTCTTCCATTCATCACTGATAGGTACGGTTCTGAACCCAAGGAACTGAGTCAACCAAATACCAAGCTAGAGTACACCAGTTTGCAGAACACATATTAGCAACATATATATAAGAAACAGAAACAAAGGCAGCAGCCATCTCTGCGCAAACACCCTAGCACACCAAAATGACCCAAAGATCCACCAGGAGCCTTTGGCAGGGGAAGGTGGGAGGGTGTGGTGAATGGAAGATCAACAACTCAGATGGAACGTTATGGTAAGACATAACTTCTTTATCTGAAGTTGTTAATCTTCTTCCATTCCTCACTGATGGGACCGAGTCCCTAGCTACTACAGAATCTGAGTGGCCCTCATGGAAGAACATTCTGGAGAACCATAGAGACAAAGGCAGCTCTACCCCTGGAGATCAGATCCAATTTGTAATGCTTGATAAAGGTATGGGGTTTAGCCCAAGTGGCAGCTGCACAAATATCATCCGTGGAAGCCCTAGCATGAAAGGTGACAGAAGCGGCCACAGCTCTAGTGGAATGAGGTTTAGTGCGGCCAGGAGCTGATTCCTCCTCCAGGGAATAAACAAAGCAGATACAATCCCTAAACCATTTAGACAAGGTAACCTTAGACACTGCTGATCCATTTCTAGAGCCCACAAAGGCAACAAAAGGCTGATCTGACTTTCGAAAAGACTTTGTCCTGTCCAAATAAAACCGCAACTGTCTGTGGACTTCCAAGGAATGGAGACAGTATTCCCTTTTGTTGGTATAATTAGGGAAAAAAAAAACATGAGCAACTCAATGGACTGATTAATCGAGCATTCCGAAACCACCTTGGGTAAGAAAGTGGGATTGGTGTGAAGTGATACTCTGTCCTTATGAAAAATTCAAATAAGGACTCTTAATGCATAATGCTTGCAGCTCTGACACATGTCTGGCTGAAGTAACCACAATCAGAAACAAGGTCTTCCATGACAGAAACTTCACATCACAGGTTGCAGCCAGCCCGAAGGGAGGTAGAGTCAAAGTATGAAGCACCCTAGACAGATTCCATGATTCCACAGGTTGCCTAATGGGAGGTCTAGAATGAAAAATCCACTTCAAGAAAGTCTTACACAGACGGGAAGAAATAATAGGAATTCCATCTGAACCATCTTGGAAATTGGAGATGGCAGCTAGATGCACCTGAATCGTGGATGCAGAAGCCCCGTTAAGGAAAAGCTCGGTCAGGTATTGAAGAACCATAGCTACTGGAACAGAAACAGGATCCAGAGACAGCTCTCGTGCCCACAAGGAAAAACGTTTCCACTTGTCTTTATAAAGTTTCCTGGTAGAAGGTTTGTGGGAGGCCAAAATAATATTATGTACCGGAGAAGAAAGTGATTCAAGCCTGGCTACAAACAGACATGGAGCAACCAAGCTGTCAGTTTGAGAGTGGCCAGATTTAGAGATGGCAACCCTTGGGGGTGAGTACTGAGATCCTGATGGAAGTCTAGAATCCAAGGAGGTCGGAGCAGGTGTGACTGAAGGAAGGGGAACCAAACCTGACGAGGCCAGAAAGGAGCAATGAGAATCATTCTGCTTCTCAACCGAGTAGCTTTCCTTAAGACCAAGGGTATCAAGGGGATGGGAGGATAAGCGTACAGGAGACCCGTGGGCCAATTGAGAGTCAGAGCATCTCTCGGGGACTCCCCCTGTGGAGGAAAGAGGGCAAAGTAGCTGCTGCACTTCATATTGGAGGGGGAGGCAAACAGATTGCAGCAAGGCCGGCCCCAGCGGCTGAAATTTTCCTCTGCCACTCTCGGGTTGAAAGACTACACATGAGGAAGCAGGATGCATCTGCTCAGCCTGTCCGCAATCACACTGGAACTCCCTGGGATGTGTGTAGCAATCAGGAAATGGTTGGTGGCTATCGCCCACTGCCAAATTCTCATGGCTTTGTGGCAAAGGGGGTAAGATGTGGTCCCTCCCTGCTTGTTGATGTACCAGACCACAGACATGTTGTCGGACTGGATAGCAATTGGTCCGAGAGGAAGAAGAGGGTGGAGAGCTTGTAATACCAGTAACACAGCTCTGAGCTCTAGAATGTTGATATGTAATCGACTTCTAGAGGAGACCACGTGCCTTGAACAGATTTTCCCTGAAAATGGCCCCCCACCCTATCAGGGAAGCATCCATAGTCACCGTGGCGCTGGGCTGAAGAGGTTGAAAGGTGCGACACCAAAGACTTTTGTCCTTTCTCATCCACCAGAGGAGATCTTGCTTGCAAAGATCAGTGATGAGGATTAGTGTGTTCAAGGGATGATGATTGTGTATCCATTGAGTTCGAAGAAGCCACTGTAACAGGTGCATATAAAGCCTGGCCAACGGAACAATGGGAATGGCTGCCGCCATGGAATCCAGAGCCTGCAAAACTTCCCTTGCAGACACTTTTCTGCGGTCGAGTATCACTTGCACTTGTGTTCTCAGTCTTAAGAGCCTGTGATGAGGAAGGGATACTAGGCAGAGCTGAGTGTTGAACATAGTCCCTATGAATTCCAGTTGTTGTGAGGGCTGAAGGTTTGATTTTTCCCAAATGATGGTAATACCCAGAGGCTCTGCCAAAGACAGAGTGTGGCGAAGGGCCCTGGTCAGTAGACGCTCAGTGAGGGCAGAGAGGAGCCATTTGTCCAGATAAGGAAACACCTGGAATCCATGAAGTCTCAAGTGAGCTGTCACCGCTGCTACACATTTCATGAACACTCTGGGGGCCGTCAAGAGACCGAAAGGCAGGGCTCTAAATTGAAAATGATTGGCTCCCAGTTGGAAATGCAAAAGCCTCCTGGAGCATTTGTCCATTTTGATGTGGTAATACGCATCCCGGAGATCTAGACAGCACATCCAGACACCATCCCGAAGGCATGGAAGGATGGATTGAATAGTGACCATGCGGAACTTGGTCTGTATAACTGACTTGTTCAAACAACTGAGATCCAGAATGGGTCTCCAGTCCCCTGTCTTTTTTTGCACCAAAAAGAATCTGGAGTAGATCCCTAATCCTCACTGATCTGGGGGGACCTTTTGGATGGCTCACTTTAAAATAAGCTTCTTGATTTCGGAAGCTGCCTCCTCCCTTTAACTGGGTGGAACATCGGTAAGGGAGAATTGAGGTCTTGTAAAGGATTTGAGGGGAATGTGATAGCCTCTGGTAATAATTCTCTGCACCCATAGATCATCGGTAATGGAGGACCAGGCTGCTTGATGCAGAGAGAAACTTGCCCCAACTACTTCCAGAGGAAAGCAATCGGGCAATGCTTCAGGAGTGCTGATAGGGCCTACCGGAGAAAGAATCTCTGGAGCCCTGATTCCGGTAACCCCCTCTGCCCCTAAAGGGATGTCTTCCACCGTCGGACCCTGCTCTGCCTCTGGAGGAGTCCTCGCCATGTGCATCACGATAGAAACCATTCGACTTCTTGTGGCACAACTTTCCACTCCTCTGATTCCTAGAGAAGGAATGCTGAGGTTTAGAGAAGCACAGGCCCATGGCAGACAAGGTCTTTCCGTCCTGCTTACACCTGGCCAAAGTATCCTTGACCTTAGAACCAAAGAGCAAGGAGGGCTCAATAGGGGCGTTCAAAAAGGAAGACTTGAAGGAATCTGGTAGGTCAGAAATGCGCATCCAGGCATGTCGTCGGACAACCACCTCAGCACCTGCTGCTCTTAAAGGGTGGCAAGTTGGGAGGCCACTTTGTCACGTGCTCCATCCGACACTTGACCCACGAGGCTACCAGAGAGTTTGGAAATAAGGTCTCTCTGGAGTCTCGTAAAGTGTGCCAAGAAATTCAGTGAACGCACGGCAAAGGTCACTACAGCAAAGACTCGCTTCCTTAGCCTGTCCACCACCTAGGACTCCCCGTTGGGTGGATGAACAGCAGGACTCTCTTTTGCCAAGTCCTTCTTTCTGGCTGCTGCCACCACCACAGCGTCTACTGGCAAGCCTTTCAACCAATGGGGTTGATCCGCTAAAGGAGAAAGTACTTTGTCTGATCTCCTGGGGATAGCTTTTACTGAATCTGGACTCTTCCATGCTCGCTGGATGATGAATTTGACCAACTCATCTGCAGGAGGGGTCAACCAGGACGTAGTGGGCTGGGAACGGAAAGCTTGTAAGAATACGGATTCCTCCGGGGAAGGGGTGGAAGATTTCCAGTCACCCCGCTGACTTAAAATCTCCAAGATGTCCCCAAAGGAAACATCGTCAGGGGGTGATCTAGGGGAACCTTCTCCATCATCATAATCCATATCCTCAGTAAGGGACTCCAGCTGAGTCCATTTGTTTTCTTTTGCACACCCTCTTACAAGGGGGCTCTTCGGTGGGAATATCTGAAGAGGCCTCGAAAGGGGGGGGGGTTTGTATTAGTGGCCCCCTGCTAAGGGCTGGTGAGGGCTGAGTTAGGGGGGGAACCAAAGGCGGAGCTGAAGGAGGAGGATTGCTAGCCACCAGCACCCACTCCACAATCTGGAAGGCAGGCCCACCTGAAGAGGGATGGGAGCCCGGAACCAAAGAGGACTGAATTGGAACCGGGGTCGCACCCTGCTTCGAAAGGCCCACCTCCTAGACTGATGTTTGAGAATGGTTCGGTGTGGATATAACTCTCGGATCTGAGACGGGAGCTGAGAAGGTCATCGGTGCCGGGGCCGGAACCGAATATTCCACCCCCGAAGCAACAGCTTGAGTAAGGTGAGCTGTCCTCGGAACTGAAGCCCACCAGGGCTTAGATGCTTCAGGCATCATAGTAGTCGGCGCTAAAGGAAGGGGTCCCGTTGAAAGCAATGGGCAAGGGGACCTTGGAACCGATAGATCCCCATCAGGAGAATACGAAGGAGTAAGAGGAGGAAAAATCCCAGCACCCAGAGTGGAACAGGGTCTGGAGATTCCACTTGCAGTCAATACCTGATCCACGAGACGAACAATGTCTATTTCGGACATGCTCCTGGCAGACCTAATCGATATCCTGGAAGGGGATTCAGGCCGGTTCACAAAGGGACTATAAGGTTGCCCGGCAAACGGATCCACAGAAGACGAATACCTGGTCCGTGGTAATGAACTCAATGGAGCCAAGGATTCTGAATTGAATTGCGTAAACGGTAAAGTCGGCACCGAGAGGGAACTCGGAGCCGAAGTCACAATTGGGGTAGTAGTCAAAATAGGGTCTGAGGTCGTCGGAGCCAGAGCCTGTAAAGGCAAGGTCGGTGCCGTAGTGTCCAGAACCTGACTGGCCAGAAACAAAGTAATCAGCGGTTCAGTAGTCGTCAGTGCCGAGCCTGGCACCGACAATTCAGACTTCCCAGAAACTGTGCTGGGCACCAAAATCAGTGGCACCGAGGCAGCAAGTCGATGCTCGGAGGAAGATCTACCAGTCTTAGATCGATGATTTTTGCCCCTGTCACCGGCCAGTGTAGAAGGGTCTGAGCGGGGTCGCTTTTTATCCTTGCCTGGACGGGTTGAGACCTCCGCAGAAATAGCCTCCGAGAAAGGAGAGGAAAGCAATCCTTTCAAAATCAACTTGTTGCGCCATTCATTCAACGTCCGTTGGCTACAACTCACACAAATATCACATGGGGGAGTCGCAGAAAGATGTGAGACACCCAAACAATAAACGCATTTAAAATGCAAGTCACTGTTAGGTAATTTACCACTGCACGACGTGCAATGTTTAAAACCTGAAGTACCCTTTTTCTCAGACATACTAACACTCGCTCAAACAGAGAAAAGAAGAAGAAAAAGAGCCAGACTACCAGCAATGGTATGAAGAGCTACCATGAGGGTGGTAAAAGTAAAGAAAAAGGCAAGAAAATACCAACAATGGTAAGAAAAGGAATACCTGTGGGTAGAGCTAGACTATAAGAAGACACTAGAAGAGAAATTATGGAAGAAATACAAGTCTGAATAACAGAAATCTGCTTAGCTGGAGAGCTCGGTGAAAACACTGCTATGTGGCTGTGTGGCAAACAAGATCTGGGGTATAGGATGAAGGGCATTGTGGGTAGTAACGTGGCTCGAGAGTTTGGTGTATGCTAGCTTGGTATTTGGCTGACTCGGTTTCGAGGGTTCGGAACCATACCCATCAGTGAAGAATGGAAGAAGATTAACAACTTCAGATAATGTATTAATTGAGACAACTGTTCCTCATTACCAATGCCCAAAATAAAAATATCATCAAAATATCTCAGATATACTTTGAGATAAGATGAAAAAGGTGAATTGAACACTACCATGGTATCCCAAGTCCATAGCACCATATTTGCAAAAATGGGGGGCAGATGCTGCCCCCATTGCTATACCCCTGTGCTGTTTAAAAAATTCACTTTCAAAGAACACAAAGTTATTGGATAATACAATTTCCATACATTGCAACAAGAGTTGTATGTCAACATTCCTCAAGTCAGTTACTTTGACCAATGCATGAAGAAACATCTCTAAGCCTTCACCATGAGTTAGAACGGAGAACAATTCTTTAATGTCTAGGGTAACCAGTATTGCATGTTAAAAAAAAAAAACAGTACCCGAAATTACCTCCAAGAAATGCCAGGAGTCCCTTAACAAGTGTAGTTTATCAATCATAAAGGATTTTAACTTCATGTCCACAAACTTGGCCAAGGGCTCAGTTTTAGACCCACCAGAAGCCACAATAGGTCGCAAAGAGGGTCTTCCACACATTTGTGGATCTTGAGGAAACCAAAAATTCCCAGTATATGAGGATGTTTAACCGTAAAGAAGTCTCTGAGGTCAACAGGAAGATCGAAAGTCAAGAAAATGTCTTCTATAAGATAATCAATAGCCTGACAGGCAATGTTGATCTCATTACGTGAGGCTTCTAAGAATCTTCCATTGTGTAAATCAAGCATTTTGGAAATGTAAAGACACTTGTCCATAATAACCACACCACCGCCCTTGTCCAGATTCATGATATGGATATTTTAATCCTTGACAAGGGCCGCCAAGGTATTAGTCTCAGCCAAAGATAAATTGTGGAATTTGGGTTTGTTGCTCTTTTGCCTCCATTCCCTTACACTTCCCTCACAAAGCTGCTCAAATAAATTAATACCAGGAAGCAAAGGAGGGTTATAAGTACTGGCCCTTTTTAGGTTCGGTGAAGTGTTATCAATAGAAGGTGGCTGGATACACCTGAGGTTAAGCTTCCTAGTGAAAACTTTGAGTTCTGCAATAACATCCACCACACTAGGTTGCCTAGAAGGCACAAATTTAAAGCCTATTTGCAACAAGGAACCTAGGGCATCTGTGACAGTGAAGGCAGAATAGCTGAATATTTTACAACCCCCTCAAAGGTGAAAACAGAAACAATACCTGGTAAAGTCTTGAGGAAATTGTCCAAACATGTCATCTCCAGTATTTCTGATTGTGTTGCCCTCTGTTCCGAAAATCCTGGTTGGAAGAGATATTTTTGGTTCCACCCTGACAGTTATTTTCACCCCTTTCCCTTCTTTCCTCTATTCTTTTAGACCTTCTTGGACCACTAGAGTGGTCATTGTGGTTGTTAGGGTTAGTGAAATTAACTTACCCATCCTGTTCAGATACTGGGCTAACACATTCCTGCAAAACTGCAGCACCAAGGGAGTTTGGATAAACCCTCTTATTCCTGTAGTCACCAATGTCCCTGGTAATTTTCTTTTGCTTCTTCCAAAAGGCACTGCACTTGTAGTCATGGGCCTTATCAAAACCTCCTGAAACTCATGAGAGTGAGGAGGAAAAAGCCAGAAGCCACAATAAGTCTCAAAGGAGGGTCTTCCATGCATTTGCGGATCTTAGGGATAACAATTCCCAGCATACGAAGATGTTTAACCATAAAGAAGTCTCTGAGGTACACAGGAAGATCAAAAGTCAAGAAAATGTCTTCTATAAGATAATCAGTAGTCTGATAGGCAATGTTGATCTCATTACGTGAGGCTTCTAACAAGAATCTTCCATTGTGTAAATATTGAAGCATTCTGGAAGTGTAAAGACACTTGTCCATAATAACCACACCACCACCCTTGTCCGGATTCATGATGCAAATATTTTTTTCCTTGACAAGGGTTGCCAAGGTATTCCTCTCAGCCAAAGATAATTTGTGGAATTTGGGTTTGTTGTTCTTTTGCCTCCATTCCCTTATACTTCACTCACAAACTTGCTCAAATAAATTAATACCAAGAAGCAAAGGAGGGTTATAATTACTGGCCCTTTTTAGGTTCGATGAAGTGTTATCAATAGACGGTGGAAGGATACACCTCAGGTTACGCTTCCTAGTGAAAAGTTTGAGTTCTGTAATAACATCAGGTCTATATCAAAATGTCGAATGCTGACAAGTTTGAAGCACTAAACTTTGAACTTGAAAGTTCGAAGTGTAAAAACGTCATAACGTAAAACGGAGATAGCCATAGATTGCGGGAAGGGAAGATTTCCCTTTACTGCATTGTAGTGCGATCTCAGAGTTGGCATATTTAAGTAGTGGCGGTGTGGAGGGTGTAGGGGGGCTTGCCCCCTGCATAGAGCGTTTTTTTTTTTTTTTTTTGACATTCAACGTTTTTAGACTTCAAACTTTCAAGTTCAAAGTTTGAAGCTTGGAAGTTGTCAGCATTCAACAATCTGATATAAACCCAATAACATCCACCACACTAGGTTGCTAAGAAGGCACAAATGTAAAGCCTTTTGCAACAAGGAACGTAGGGCATCTGTGACAGTGAAGGCAGAATAGCTGAATATTTTACAACCCCCAAAGGTGAAAATAGAAACAGTACCTGGTAAATTGTTGAAGAAATTGTCCAAACATGTCACCTCCGATATTTCTGATTGCGTTGCCCTGTGTTCCAAAACTCCTGGTTGGAAGGGTTATTCCTGGTTCCACCCTGATAGTTATTTTTACCTCTTTCTCTTCTTTCCTCTATTCTTTTAGACCTTCGTGGACTACTAGAGTGGTCATTGTGGTTGACATGGTTAGTGAAATTAACTTAACCATCCTGTTTGGATACTGGGCTAACACATTCCTGCACAACTGCAGCACCAAGGGAGTTTGGATAAACCCTCTTATTCCTGTAGTCACCAATGTCCCTGGTAATTTTCTTTTGCCTCTTCCGAAAGGCACTGCACTTGTAGTCATGGGCCTTATGAAAAACCTCCTGAAACTCATGAGAGTGAGGAGGAAAAAGCCAGAAGCCACAATAAGTCTCAAAGGAGGGTCTTCCATGCATTCGCGGATCTTAGGGATAACAAAAGTTCCCAGTATACAAAGATGTTTAACCGTAAAGAAGTCTCTGAGGTGCACAGGAAGATCAAAAGTCAAGAAAATGTCTTCTTTAAGATAATCAGTAGTCTGAAAGGCAATGTTGATCTCGTTGCGTGAGGCTTCTAACAAGAATCTTCCATTGTGAGAGTGAGGAGGAAACAGCAGATCTTTCTTGATGTCAGAGATGAGCTTCCAAAGTTCCTCTTCATATCCTGATAGGCGTCGCATATTATCCCGAACTATAATGTTCATAAATTCCTATACAGTCAAAAAAAATCAAGCAGTTCCATCTGAAACACTGAACTGCTATTCACACTGTTTGGACATTTAAAAATACGTAATCCTTCCAGGACCCGTTTGTTAGCAATACAATAACGCAGGAAAGAAGTGTCCATCTGCAAAGCTTTGAACTTAAATAGTATTTTTTCAAACTGTTTTATTTTAAAGTCCAGGGTCCGTTCCTGATCAGAACAGTGTGCTGATTCAAGACTGTCAGCACGAAAAGAGGTTTCATTAAACAGGAACTTAGCCTCAAGGCATCCCTGGATATTCAAAACAGAATCAGGTTAAATTTGATTAAAAATAAACAAAGTCCCCTTATATAACCTTTTAAAAATTGTGCCACGGTAGTGTTCAATTCACCTTTTTTGTCTTATCTCAAAATATATCTGAGACATTAGGACGATATTTTTATTGTATGGGGTGGTAATGAGGAACAATTGTCTCAATTCATACATTTTTTTAACCATTCCACAGAATTCTTGGAATTCACCTGCAATTCTGATGAAAATAGGATCAGTTTCCTAGACATTATGCTGCACAAGAACACACCTAAGCAAAAATACGTATCTACGATATTCAGAAAAGCTACCTTCTCTAACTCTTACCTTCATTACGAAAGCCAGAATCCCATAATTCAAATGCGGAACTTGGTGAAGGGTCAGCTTATCAGAACAAGCCGAATGGTGTCTGATGATTCCCAATTTTTGCATGAAGTTCAGATTCTGATTAATATGTTTAAGGAGAGGGGATACCCAGAATCCGTGGTAAAGGAGGTTTCTAGGTATGTTTGTGAAAATCGACCGTCCAATTACCATCCCATGCTGGGATTCAGTGATGGCAACAGCAATGGTCGAGGCCCAGTAACCCCTATGTCAGAGTTGAATGGTAATGACTATGTTCAGGCTTTAGTACTGCTATACAGCAAAGGGATAGATTCCCTTCAGGATGCTATAAAAAGCCACCAGACTACAGTTTTTGGGAGCTTAGGGCTCCTGGAGAAGCTTGGGGCTACCCCTAGATTTGTTTACAAAAATAATTGGAATCTAAAACACACGCTTGAATGGAGTGGTAGGAACTTAGATAAATTAATGAAAAATTAGGGTATGAAGAAATGTGGTTCGTGTAGGCAATATAGGTTCATCCTGGAAGGTAATAGTTTTCACGCGTCTGCTTTTCTGAATTTGATTACTGTTAAAGGCAGATATGACTGCAACACCAAAGGGGTGGTTTATATTGGCCTTTGTTCCTCTTGTCCTGCCTTCTACATAGGAAAGACAATTGGTGCCCTTAAGTCATGTATTTGCCAACACACTTATGCTATAAAAACCTCTCACCAGTGTAATGCCCTTTTTTGACATAGTATAAGATGTAATGATTTCAAGAAATTTTCTTTCTCCGTACTAGAAAAGGTGGAATTGCAACCTAGGGGTGGTGACTTGGAAACTCGCCTAGAAAAAAGAGAGTTTTTTTGGGCAAATTTTGTTGAATGCTATTAGCCTGCATGACATCAACAATGTGGTTTCTCTGAAACCTGTTCTAAAAATTAGAGCATCTTGTATTTCATAAATGTATTGTGATTATTTTTATAACCTCAAGTTTTATTTTAAATAAGATGTATTTCAATTTATTACATCACTGAATGGTCTGTGTTTTAAAGTGATGGTTTTCTGTATGTTTATTTGATCTATGTCACTTTAAACTTTTTGGCACAAGTTTCAAAAGGTTATACAAGGGGACTTAGTTTATTTTTAACCAGTTTCTGATGAAGTTCAATGGTGGTGAATGAAAGTGCTACAACTTCTGGTTTTAACAGATTAAAAAGGTTTGGATTTACCACTGCAGTGCTCATTTTGCAGCAATGGAAAATAGGTAAAATCAAAGTAGGATTAAATAAACTGCATCAGGAAGTTACCAATGCACTGAGATTAAACTGTAATGTAATGTATTGTCTTGCAGAGATGTCTACATTAAACAACTTTGTTAAATGAAGATATACTACAAAGAGTAGTAAATAACCCTAAAACTGAAAAAATAATGACTGCTTAAGCCTCTGACCCTGTAAGAGGTCTAGAGAAAATAAGAAAGCTTGAAAATGTGTCCTGCTTTTCAAAGTGGCAGTATGAAGTTTCATTGCTTGTGCTTCTGCTAAATGATAGCAGTCTATGAATCAGCTATAGTCTAACTGCTTTAGATCTAGTGTGGGGCTTATGGTATTCCAGAAATACCCAAATATAAGGCATTTACCATCCAGTGACAGGCATTTGAAGAGACTTTGGGAAACTATCTGCCATGTATACCCCTTACCTCAAAACAAGGGCACAAAGCAAAGGCTATAGGGACATGCTCAGAAGCACAAAAGTTTAACCAGACCCCCCCCCCAAGAGATAGCACAAAAATTATGCACCAAATTCTTCCAACCACTACACATAGATTCTTGAAGAAAGGCATCAGTTTTATGGCCTGAATTCAACTTGATGGGCAGCAATTCACTGCAATGTGTAACAGGCAACAAAAGACACATAACTTCTTAAACAAGTAGAATGCATATGTAAAGAACTATATGCACTATTTAGCTTACTGTGTTAGTTTTCAACAAAATTGAGGTAACCATATTAGCATAATATCATAATCAGGCTTCATAATGCATTATGGCAATCAACACATTCTGAGATAATTTTCTGATAATATGATCATCTGCTTCACCAAATGAGAAACCTTCTGCCTATGTAAAAGCACTGATTAACAGTATGTGTTCATTATCAAAGATAGCCATACTTTCAACAGGCAGACCATTCAATCTAATCAAAATAATATCAGATAACATTAGACATTTTATTTTATGTTAATTTTTAAATATTTAGCTTATGCTTATCTAAAATAAATGCACAGGTGAACACTATGCAATTTATGTCAAGCACTTACTGGAGTGGTATAATTTCCGGAATCCAACCAGTGAGTGCATGTAGAACTGTGAACTCTCCCACTTCTCTGTTTCCATTTTTCATGCTATAGAGAAAAAAATAATAAGCATGCATTTGTTATTGTTTATTGTTGAGGCTGATATGCTATGAAGAAATTGCTAAGCTGCAAATCTTAGAACAAAAGACAGAAAATTAAAAAAAAAACTTCTTTCAACACCTGCATCACAAATGTTTTCATAGTATATACCAATATGTTTAGAATTATAAAAACATTATTGTCTTTATATGACACATCCTTCACAGTCATTTTGAAGAAATATCACAGGTCAAACTTTAAAGTATGTAATAGTTATGATCACAGTATCAGGTACTTAAATGATGAGTGGGCACAAAATCCCATACTCCTAAGGTAACTCAGGTGTACACCACAAAAATGAATATGTCAAACGAAGTGTTGCATTCTGATAATTTTAAAATGATATAAGAGATTTTAAAATAATAACTTTGCATTTTCAAATATATAGAAATCTTCACACTACCAAATATTTACTTTATTCACATGCATAATTAATGTCTCAGTGCCCACACTGTCAAGAGTTTAAGCCTGAAGATTTAATTAATTACACTAAAGAATTTAAGAAATGTTTTCTTCAAGACAAAATGTGATAATTTAAAATAAAATTCTACAGGTTGGTAATTTTTATTTATTTACTGACATTTGATTACTGGGAAAGTCTGACTGGGTAGGAGCCCATTTTCAGCGCAGGCTCAGGGAGAAAAGCTCCAAAGTATTACAAAGCATTTTAAGAACAATAATTTCACAGTCATTAAAATAATACAAAAAACAAATACGGTTTAAATAATTATACCAAATTAAACATAATATGAAAATATTGGTTAAGAATAAATCCAGGTTACATGGCAATGATTTAATAGAGAATTTTTAGCCAGTTTATAGAACATTTAATGATAAGTTAGTATAATACAAACAGGAATTGTAGTATGAAGTGAGAGAAAAGGAGGCTTATGGTATATTTAGACAGAAAGCCAGGGGAGAGAAATTGATAGAGGTAAGGAAGTAAAGAAGGAAAGTGAGGAGATGTAAGGTATGAATTGGCATTTGTTCACATTTAGGGATATAGTTTATCCTGATAGTGAGCAAGAACAGAGCCAGCGTTTGGCTAGAACGTTTTTCAGAATGGTTTTGAAGGATGGGAGGGAGGGTACTGACCTAATGGTTACAGATAATGAGTTGCAGGCCTTAGCAACATGGTATGAGTACAGACAATGCACAGCAGACTTGATAGGTATGTGGACAGACAGGAGTTTTTGGTCACTGGATCATAATGGCCAACTGGGAACATAGCTGTATAGAAAGCTGTCTAGTTTTGGATAAGCAGATGGATTCTGGATAATTTTATAGGCGGTAAGAAGCTGTGTATATCTCAGTTGATGGGGTAGTTCAAACCAATTTAGGCTTTTTAGTGCCGTACAGTGGTGAGTTCTGAAAGGGTTACTTGCTGCCAATTTAGCAACTTTGTTATAGCATTCTTGAAGTTTAGATTTTTGTGATGCCTGAAGATTATTAAGGATAGGAGCACCTTAAAGAAGTGTGGGAAGGAGATAAGTAGTGGCAAGTGTAGCTTAGTTGCATTAGTGAGAAAGTTTTTGGCTGTATAAAGCTTCTCTTTTTTATGGGTTTTTCTTATGTAATTTTGTATATGCAGGTCAAATTTAAGATTATGATCCACTATCATCCCTATTAAATTGCTATGAGAAGTGATTTCAATGGAGAGGACTTTAAATTTGTTTTTTTTTTCACGGGAGAAGGATTTGGGGGGGGGGGGAGTAGTATTTTGTTTTTTAGGGCTGTTCATGAGTTGTGAGTCACAAAGCCATCTTTCAGTTGTTGTTAAAGTTTCCTCAGTAATTTTTTGGAGGTGTGCCACATTGTAGACATGCAAATGATTGTGGTGTCATCTGTGTACTATATTAGGGAGGCCTGTTGTGCGCCTATATCTTAGAGGGTGTAGGGATAATGTTGAAGAGGAGGGGACAAAGGATACAGCCTTGTGGTACACTGTTGGTGACTGGGAGGTATGGAGAGAGGGTGGAGTGCCATTTTACTTACTGATACCTATTGGATAGGTAGCTTTTGAATGACAGAAGGGTGGGCTGAGAGACACCCAATAAGGACATATGAAGTACAAGTTTGCTGTGACAAACTGTGTCAAAGGCTTTAGACAAATCTAGAAATAAGGAGAACATTAGTTTGCTGTTATCTTTAGCTTTATTGACAGCATCTATATAGGTTAGAAGTACAGTGTTACTAATATAGGAATGATGGAAAATGTTTTGTGTGGAGGATAGGAGTTCTTCTGACAGGGGATATTTTAGCAATTGATTTGGATACATTTTTCAAGAATTTTGGAGAGAGGAAAATAAAATTACTATAGGTCTAAAGTTAGCAGTGTCTGTTGACTTTCCTTCTTTGTGCAGAGGGATATTGTGTGACTTTTTCCAGAGACAGGGAATGTGGCATTCCTGGACTGACCTACTTATAAGGATTCAGACAGGGTAGGAAATGCTATCAGCTGCTATTTAAGGTACTCACTTGGGAGGTCATCAGCTGAAGTAGAGCATAGTTTGAGTTTGTTTAAGAATAGTTTTGTATAAGATGTGGGCACAGGTTTAAAAGTGAGAGTAGATGTGGCAATAAATGGCTGCTGAGCAGGGTTAGGATTAGGTGCTCGGAAATCCTTGATTAGAGATGCTGTGCTAGGTATGAAATAAAGTGATGAGTTACTGGGAGAGGGGTTAGGGTTGAATTTATGGCCAGGATGCAAGATTTCTTTAATGGCTGTCCAGATGTTTTTTTTTAGGGCTATGTTTACCATTATTCTGAAAGATATTTTTAGTACCATTGTGAAGCATTCTGAAGTTTTCAAGATATTCTGATGTTTTACATTTTTGCCATTCTTTCCATGTTCTTTTTCTCTATCCTGCATTAGCATTCTACTCTTTTTGGAGAGCCAAACTGCATTATTTGTTTTAGTCTCTTCTTTCTAGCAGGCGCAAAGCTATTTAGGATATTCAGGCAAGTTGTACTGAATTAATTTACAGCATCATCTAATGGGAGGATTTTTAGGAAGTTCTGCTTAATAGATGACAGGTTAGTAATAAACATTTCTAGGTTAAACTTGGAAAGGTTCCATCTTGTTTTATAAAAAAAGAAGTTATGTACTCACCATAACATTCCATGTTTGTTGTCCATCTCGCCTTCATTCTTGCTGGTTGGGTTTGGAACAGAGAATCGGTTCTGACTTGGCCTACACTAAAGCTCGAGAGCTTCCACTGGCTCAAGGCAATACCCTATCCCATCATGCTTAGGGAGATTACCCAGATCTTGTTTGCAAATACTGAACAGAGTAACAGTTATATACACATCATAGTATATACATAAACATGTGACACCTAGGACTAAGAAAGAAATCAGAGAACATAAGTTCCACATTTGACAGAATTCTCTCAATCCTCCAGGAGCAAAGGTTGGGGGAAGGAGGGTGGGAGGCAAGAATGAAAGCAAGATGGACAACAAACATGGAATGTTATGGTGACTACATAACTTCTTTATGTTATGTTGTCCTATCTCATTTTCATTCTTGCTGGTTGGGACAGCGTCCCCAGCACCTTCTTTCTTGGGTGGCTCAAGGGAACAAACTCTTCAGAACACTGGATCCAAATGAAGCCCTGTTCCAGGAGGCCAAATCTACTTTGTAATGAGTGATAAAGGTATGTTGCTGTAGCACAAATTGCATCCATAGGTAGTCTAGCCTGAAAGGCAAATGAGCTTGCCATGGCTCTTGTTGAATTACTTTTTGTTTTTTTCCAGGCAGTTATCTGTTTTGGGAAGTATATGAATAGGTAATGGCATCAGTAAGTCACTTTGAGAGTGACTTTTAATATTGGGTCGCCCTTCTTTTTATCTGAAAAGGAGACAGATAGTTGATCAGAGTTGCTGAATCCTTTAGTTCTGTCCAGGTAGAAGTGTAATTGCCTGTGTACATCTAATTGGTGTAATTTATATTCTACAAAGTAAAAGCGCTCTGCACGTATGGCAATGCAGGGCCAAACCAAATGAGGAAACAGTCACAAATGGCCAGCATATGGGTGAAAAAAGGCACAAAACACAGCAGATAGAACTAAATAATGCCATAAAAATGGCTATAGTAATTTTGTTATCCATACCAGTTTCGGCAAGACAGCCTTCATCAGTCGAATACCTTTACACAGTGTTTGTGGGGGGGGGGGGGGCTGTACTTCCCTTTGGTGGATGGGTCTGTTTATGTAAGAAGGAGTTCTCACTGTGTAAAGGTATTCACTGATGAAGGCTGTCTTGCCGAAACCGGTATGGATAATAAAGCTACTATATCCGTTTTTATGGCATGATTTAGTTCTATCTGCTGTGTTTTGTAATTTATATTCTGCCTTGTTGCCATAGTTTGGGAAGAAAACTGGTAGATCAATAGACTGATTCAAGTTTGCTTCAGAGCAAACTTTGGGTAAGAATGATGGATTAGTTCTCAAGAAAACTTTGTCGCTATGGAAGACCAAGTAGGGATGATGTATAGACAATGCTTGGAGTTCTGATACATGCCTAGCTGATGCGATGGCCACCGAGAAGACTGTTTTCCATGTTAGAAACTTCAGATGACAAGTTGAAGCTGGTTCATATGGTAGCAGGATTAGAGTGGACAATACCAAATTGAGGTCCCAAGGGGCTGGTGGTTCTTTTACTGGAGGTCTAAGCAAAAAGGTGCCTCTCAAAAAGGCTTTGCACAGTCTATGGGACATCATTTTGAATCCCATTTCTCCAATATAGTAGTTTGATATAGCAGCCAACTGAAGTGGTATGGTAGGTGCTGCTGCACTTTCATTAAAGAGTTTTGCTAAAAAGTCTAAAATAGAGGTTACAGGGGCTGTGAAAGGATCAATGTCATTGCTGAGAGCCCAACAGGAAAACCTTTTCCATTTGCTAGCATAAAGCTTTCTAGTTGCCATCTTGTGGAATGAGATCAGAATATGTTTCACAGCAGAGGATATATACGGAAGCCTGGCTAGGAGTGGAAGTGGAGCAGCCAAGCTGTCAGTTTGAGGGTTTTGAGCGAGGGATGCAGTGTCCCTGACGGATGAGTCAGGAGGTCTGGAACTGGGTGCAGAATCTACGGATCCTCTTGCAGATAGGGCCATAGGAAGGGGAACCAAATTTGTCGAGGCCAGTATAGAGCAATGAGTATTACCCGGATTTTCAACATGTTGGCTTTCTGAAGGACTTTGGAGATCAAGGGAAATGGAGGGAAGGCATAAAAAAGACCCAGGGGCCAATCGTGTACAAGTGCATCCCTTGGTGACTCCCCCAGAGGGGGGATTAGGACCAAGTAGCTGCTGCATTTGGTGTTCATGGATGTGGCAAAAAGGTCACAGCAAGGCTAGCTCCACTTGGGAAAAATCTGTTTCACAATTTCCTGTTTCAGGGACCACTTGTGAGGCATTAGAAGAGCTCTGCTGATGTCTGCAATCACATTGGATCTGCATGGGACATGTGTTGCTATTAGAAAGCGTTGGGAAGAGACTGCCCACTGCCATACTCTTTGAGCCTCTCGACATAGGGAGTAAGATCTGGTTCCTCCTTGTTTATTTATATACCATATGACTGACATATTCTCTGTCTGGATTACAATCGTTCCTAATGGAAGGGAATTGTGAAATGTCTGCAGTGCCAGCAGCACTGCTCTCATTTCTAGGACATTGATATGCAAGTGGCTCTCGTATTTCTGCAAAACTCCTTGGACCGTATTCCCCAGATAATGCCCCCCCCCCCCATCTGGGAAGCGTCCGTGGTCACTATAGCTATTGGTTGAGGGGGGATGAATTGTCTGCCTAGAACCAAATGAGAAGAATGAACCCACCAGTGGAGGTCTCTCTTGCAGCATTCCATTATGATAATCTTCTGGGACATGGGCAGTTCCTGCATGGACCATTGGGTGAAAAGTAACCACTGAAAAACTCTCTTGTGTAAGTGTGCGAGTGGTACCAAGATTACCGCTGCTGCCATGGTACCCAAGATCTTTAGAACAACCTTTGCCTGCACTTTCTTCTTTGTGATTATGTTCTATATTAGTTGGCGTACAGTTTGTATCCTGTGGGGAGGAAGTTTGGCTACCATTTCTCTTGTGTTTAAGTCTGCTCCTATAAATACAATATGTTGTGTTGGCAACAAGGCAGACTTTTCAAAATTTATTGTAATGTCTAGTTGAGAACAAAGGAAGATGGTGATGTCTCTTGCTCTGGTAAGTAGATGCTTGGTGGTGGCAGTCAGGATCTAGTCATCCAGGTATGGAAACACCTGGAATCCTAGATGCCTCAAGTGAGCAGTGACTACTGCCATGCATTTGGTGAACACTTTGAGGGCTGTAGTGATACCAAAGGGCAGAGCCCAGAATTGGTAATGACTGGCTCCCAGCCAAACGCATAAGTGACTCCAGGATCGCCTGTCCATCTTTATATGGTAGTATGTATCCTGGAGATCTATCGAGCACATCCAATTGTCTTTCCCCAGAAAGGGAAGTATAGACTGCAGTGTCACCATCCAGCACTTTGATTTCTGTACAGACTTGTTTAGTCTGCTGAGATCCAAAATAGGCCACCAGTCCTCTATCTTTTTTGGAACTAAAAACAACCTTGAGTAACTTTTGGATACAATTTGGTCTGTGGTGATGTCTTGGATGACTCTTTTTTCTAGTAAGCTTTGAACTTCTAGGGTTGCCTGGTCCCTCTGATTGGGTGGAACATCTGGGAGTGACCTTTTTTCTGAAGGGCGAGAGGAAAAAGGTATACAGTAACCTCTTGATATGATCGTTTGTATCCATTTGTCATTTGTTATGTTTAGCCAGGCGTTCGGGTACAGTGACAAGCAACCCCTGACTGCCTCCAGAGGTGGACTGCTGGGCCTCCTTTCAGGAGCCATGGAAGGGCCTACCAAGGAATGTATCCCTGTCACCCTGATTTTGTGTACCCCCTCTGCCACAAGGTTGGCGTCTTCCATTACTGTTTCCTCCCTTTGCCCCTGGGGGAAGAATCACCACATCTTTGGGACTTACGGAACTACATCCCCCCCTCCTTCTGGCCTTTGAAGTAAGGCCTGCTACGGAGAGAAAAACGGACTCCCATGGCAGAAAGAGTCTTTCCCTCTTGCTCACACCTGGTCAGAGTCTCTTTCACTTTTGGCCCAAACAAGGATGAACCATCAAATGGGGCGTTGATACAGGAAGACTTGAAGGGCTCTGCAAACTCACATACGTGCATCCAGGAATGCCTCCTTAGGGAGATTCCTGTACCTGCTGCCCCACTTACTCCATCAGCCGCATAAGAGATAAGCCATATGGAGGAGTTTACCACCGAATTTAAGGTAGAAAGCTGAGAGGTCACCTTGTCTGAAACCTCCGCAGCTGTAGAAACATGGAGGGTATCTC
Source organism: Protopterus annectens (assembly GCF_019279795.1). Taxonomy (NCBI): domain Eukaryota; kingdom Metazoa; phylum Chordata; order Ceratodontiformes; family Protopteridae; genus Protopterus; species Protopterus annectens. The sequence continues at coordinate 1,719,077,519 of NC_056725.1, forward strand.
CCAACTCCTTCAGGAGATCCCTCTGAAGTCTGGTAAAATGGGTCAAATAGTTCAGCGACCTGAGGGTAAAGGCTGCTGACGAGAACATATGCTTTCCATACCTGTCCATCATAGATTCTTTATTTGGCAGATGGATAGATGAGGATGTCTCAGACAATTCCTTTTTGGTGGCCACCACCACCACCATAGCATCTACCAGGACACCTTTTGTGAGGAATTCCTTGTCAGAGAGCACTGTAATAAACTTATTTGGCCTCCTCGGAACAGGTACCACAGACTCTGGAGAGCCTCACCCCTTCCAACTGACTATATACAAGAGTTGGTCGAAAGGCGGAGTCACCCAAGAGGTGGAAGGGTGAGACCCAAAAGTCTCCAGGTACACTGTGTCACCTTCAGAAGGGTTGATGGACTTCCAGCCACCTCTCTGCTTAAGGATCTCTAAGATGTCCGCAAAGGAGACATCCTCAGAGGGTGACCATGGGGACCCTTCTGAATCATCGAGGTCCATGACTGAAGTGATGGACTCCTGAGGTGAGTCTAGATACTTCCTCTTACATGTTCTCTTCCAAGGGACCTCCTCAGAGGGGTTCTCTGGGGAGGTTTTGGAAGAGATGGATGAACCCAGTGGGGCATTCTGGGACTTAAGGTCTCCATGCTTGGGAGGGAGAGGTGGTACAGAGACACAGATTCTGGCGCTTTTGGGGGAAGAGTGTTTGGATCTGACAGTGGAGCCATCTGGGGTGACAGCAGTCTCCTCATGACCTCAAAGGCACCACAACCCCACTCCAACAAAGCTCCTGGCTCTGAGGAACTCGGAGACTCATCATGAACCAAGGCAGTGGACTCCATGGCCGAAGTAGATGCCAAGCTCACCTGCACCGAAGCCCCGGAAGGGAGAATTGGTTCAGACAACTGTCCAACCTGGCTCTCCTCCCCGGACCCGATGGTTGAGCGTTGGCCCTAGACCCCTCATTAGATGATGGCACAGAGGAGGTCAGAGCAGAAATCAGGACCGAAGAAGCCAGAGCGGATCCTGGCCCCGATGGTTCCTCTATGATCAAATCCAAACACTCCAGCTCTAAAGCCACCACATGGGTCAGAGGAGGAATCAAAGAAGGGGAAGTGGCGGCTGTCAGACCCGATTCCTTCTGGGCTGGGCTCGACAGAATTTTGGCCAGCACCGGTGTCTGTAACAACCTCTTGACCACCCGCTCTACATCGTCATCTGAGAAACTCCTGGAGGACCGAGAGGACGGGGTAGAGGATTTAATAGACTGCAAAATAAGCAAGTGTAAGACTGAGGAGACCAATTCCAGGACTGGGGACCGGCTCTGTATGCGATACTCTGTCAGCTCGAAAATAACCAGCGGGGTCAAAGAGGTAGCCTTTTTGGGCCGGAAAGCCTTCGGGTCCATTGATGAATCCTTAGCCTGCTTCTTCAATGGCTCAGATTCCGGAGCCATGGAAGCAGATATCTTTGAAGACTTGTCAGATCTAGGAGATTGAGACTGGTGAGGGGATTTGGAGGAACTCTGTTTTCCTTCTAAAGCCTCAGAGAAAGGAACCTTCAACAATCCTCTAACAATCAGCTTATTTTTTCTCTCTAATAAAACCCTTGGGCTGAAAGCGTGGCAGAAAGAGCAGGACTCCTGCAGATGGACCACACCCAAACAGTACACACAACTCGTGTGTCCATCTGTCACGGACATTTTTTGGCTGCAACGGTCATACTTCTTGAAGCCCGAAGTCGTCACTTCTTTAGAATCTTTGGCCATAACTAACCTAATAGCTCTACAACCAACAATCAAAAACACAGCAAACATTTTTATTTTTTGAAACAGAACACAAATAACAAACCAGGGAGCCCAGAGGGGAAGTCTCTAACACAAATGACAGTCTTCTCTAGCCAGAGGAGAAGTCTCTAACAAACGGCAACTCCTCTAATAAGAGAAAATGAAAGGGAAGGGAGAAAACCCCTCTAATTTAAATGGGCAAAAAAAGAGTCCTGTAACTTAAATGAACTCCTTACACTATAGAAAGGGGTTGACAGGATAGCTTAATATAAAATATCAGCAATAATTCTCTACCTCAAAGAGACTGGGGCCAGGATAGGGAATATGGTAACAGCCTAGCAAAAGTATGATTGCCAGCAAGAGCAGTAACACCAAACTGCGAAAAAAGTCAGAAATATAGAAGTAAAACACTAACAGTAGCACAAATCAGCCAAACACTCTAAGAATTTAGGATGAAAATAGTAGATTCCACTTAGCCTGAGCCTAGTAAGGAGCACCCGATATAGTTTAGCGGCAAATGAGATCTAGGTAATCTCCCTAAGCATGATGGGATAGGGTATTGCCTCAAGCCAGTGGAAGCTCTCGAGCTTTAGTATAGGCCGAGTTGGTTCTGAACCCAACCAGCAAAAATGAAGGTGAGACAGGACAACATAACATCATGCTGTTTAAGTAGATGTGTGAGATGTCTGGTTGTATAGATTGCGAGATGATTACTACAGGACATTGTACCTAAGTGAAGTATTTGCTAGGGTCTGATACTAGGATCCAGTCTAATAGGAAATTTGATGTCTTTCTATAATGTGTGAGGTTCTTAATTAGTTGTGTGAAACCAAATAAGTTCACGCTACATGTGGGGGAGTTAGAATTTATGTCCAAACAATTACATATACATCACCTAGAAGTATTATTTCTTGAGGAATTGCTATCCAATGTAGGATATCTTCCAGTATAGCTGTGCTGTCACCAGGAAGGATGTAAACAACAATAATACATATTTGTTTATAATTGTTTAATTTCAGAAAACTAATAAGAAGCACTGCTGAACTAAATTTTGGCACTGCTTTGTTGTAAGGAGAAATGAGGTAGTTGTTGGGAAATATTAAAGTAATACCACCCACCTTTCGTTTCATGTCAGAAGTGGCTTATTTAACTATTTGTATTAAATAATATAATGTTAGAATTTATTCTTCACATACTCATAACTCTGAAAGTAAAAGCAGCAGCTATACTGACAATATAAAACCTTGGTTTATCGGCTCCCTATTACACTGTCGCAGACGCAGGTTGTCGAATGTGTCTTTGTTGAACTGAAAAGTGCAAAAAGGCAAAATAGCGAAGCGTTTTTTCAGCAAATTCTTTCCCTGGGAAAGAATTTGCTTGGCCGCTTTCGCTACTTTGACATTTTCGGCACTGTAGTGCGATCTTGGAGTTGGTGTATTTAAGTAGGGGGGTGTGGGGGGTGAAGCCCCCCACATTATGTAATGTTTTACAGTTTTTATTTATTTTTTTTTCAGAACAGCGATTTTTTTCCCTTGGAAAAATATATCAATATAAACTATTGACATCACCTTCTGTCAATATAAACTATTCACCTCCCACCCACATGGACTCTAGATGGACAGGAGTATAATGACTGCCATTTGGGCTCTCACAGATGACATTCTGTTAAATATGGATAAATGTAAACTATCTGGAGAAATAACTACTGATCTTACCAAGGTTTCTGAACTGACTAGTAAAATACCTAGCTAAAGTAGGCACTGTTAGCAACACTGGTATTCATAACCAACTTTTCCATGACACTTGATTTTACTACTGACGAGAATTTCCCTCATCTGACAACTACTAATATAACTTTAGTTTGTCATGATTCAGTGTTGTTGGATGAGAATATTCCCAGTTTAAATCCTTTCAATACTGGAACACCTGACAACAATAATATGCACAACAAAATACTAATTTTTTCTGACTCTATGTTAGACCTATCAGAACAAAACTTTTTGATATTAATAACACAAACCTTACCATTTCCTTGTTAGGTGGACTAAAACTACTAACTGACACACCAAAACTGCTGGAAAAATTTATTTCAGGGCCCATAAAATAGAACGCTATCTTTGTTCATTGTGGACTTAATCTGTTATTCTCGCTATTAAACCGCATGAAACATGCACTGTCATAAATCTTTGCAATACCTGAATGGCAAAAAAAAAAAAAAGTGTGTTAGCTTAGGTGAAATTATCCTGCTCCAAAATGGAATGATTATTGTTACTTTAAAGGTATGTTATTCAACAACTGGTTAAGGCAATTATATAGCAATAACCCACGCCTGGGTGTGGGTAATGCTGGATTTACCCACGGTTGGCGTGGTTTGGTCCCGAGGGCCAGCCCGAGGACCAAACAAAGCCAACCGTGGTAAATACAGCATTACCCACACCCAGAAGTGGTTATTGCTATTATACATGACATTATTTAAGAAAAGAAACTATTACTTTTCTTAAATAATGGCATAGTATAATGCCTGTTTACTGCCCTTCCGCAGATGTCTGGCATCCGGCAGTTCTGATGTACTGCGCGCCTGCGCAGTACATCAGAGTTGTGGGCAAAACGGAGAAAGCAAGATCTCCGTTGCTTTTACTGTTTTCGCTATGTTAAATGGGTTTAACATAGCGAGACAGTTTTAAAATAAACAACGGATATGTCCGTTGCTTATTTTAAAACTGTCTCGCTATGTTAAACCCATTTAACATAGCGAAACAGTAAAAAAAGCAATGGAGAGCTTGCTTTCTCTGTTGCTTTTTTTTAAAACCTGTCTCGCTATGTTAAATGGGTTTAGCATAGCGAGACAGCTTTAAAATAAGCAACGGAGATCTCCGTTGCTTATTTTAAAGCTGTCCCGCTATGTTAAACCCATTTAACATAGCGAGACAGTGTTTTAAAAGTAGAGTTATACTAATGGAAAAAAGTCCGGGCGACCGGACCTTTTTCCATTTGTATAACTCGATTTACAATGTGCACGCTGGCCAATCAGCATGCACGTTTTGGGGGGGGGGGGGTCATGGTATAATACAGTATAATGTTTTAAAGTATAGGGAGGATTTTTCTGAAGACATTTGTATGTTTTTGACAACATTAATAGTTCTGAATTTGTTTACAGTAAAATATGAACATTTTATTGGATTTTTTGGAATTTCCTTAAACACCAGAAAACATATCTTTGTTAAAAGATCTAATAATTCTTTAAAACGTTTTTACTGCATTGCTCAGAGCTTGGCAAACAAACATCATAAACTCTTCTGCACCCTAGATCAGGGGAAGGTTGGCATTGTCGTAATTACAGGTTTGGAATTCGGAAAATCTTTTTTTTTTTTTCATGAATAAAAGAAAACTGAATGAACAAGGCAGACAAATAATCAAGGGGGAGTCCTGGCGTTGCTGTCTATTCAAATAACATAGAACACCGTTTTCATTAATTCATATTTGGAGTTTGTAGTAGCTGATATTGAAGGAGATTGGAGACTGTAAAGTGGTGGCAGGGGAAAGTGTAGTTAGGCAGCATAGGATGGTGGTTTGTAGGATGACATTGGTGATCAAAAAGAGGAAGATGAGTGTGAGGGCAGCACCAAGGATCAAATGGTGGAAATTGAAAAAGGGTAATTGTGAGGTGATGTTCAGGGAAGAGTTAAGACAGGCACTGGGTGGCAGTGAAGAGTTACCAAATAGCTGGGTAACTACAGCAGAGCTAGTAAGAGAGATGGCTAGAAAGGTGCTTGGTGTGATATCTGGAAAGAGGAAGGAGGACAAGGAGACCTGGTGGTGGAATGAAGAAGTACAGGAGAGTATACAAAGAAAGAGGTTGGCGAAGAAGAAGTGGGATTGTCAAAGAGATGAAGAAAGTAGACAAGAGTATAAGGAGATGAGGTACATGGCAAAGAGAGAGGTGGCGAAGGCTAAGGATAAGGAGTATGAAGAGTTGTATAAAAGGTTGGACACTAAGGAGGGAGAAAAGGACCTGTACCGATTGGCTAAACAGAGGGACTGAGCTAGTAAAGATGTGCAGCAGGTAAGGGTGATAAAGGATAATGAGGGAAACGTACTCAAAAGTGGGAGAGTGTGTTGAGCAGATGGAAAGAGTACTTTGAGGGGTTGATGAATGAAGAGAATGAGAGGGAGAGAAGGTTGGATGATGTGCAGATAGTGAATCATGAAGTACAGTGGATTAGCAAGGAGGAAGTAAGGATAGCTATGAAGAGGATGAAGAAAGGAAAGGCTGTTGGTCCAGATGACATACCTGTGGAAGCATGGAGGTGTTTAGGTGAAATGGCAGTGGAGTTTTTAACTAGATTGTTTAATGAAATCTTGGAAAGTGAGAGGATGCCTGAGGAATGGAGAAAAAGTGTTTTTGTAGTGATTTTTAAGAATAAAGGAGATGTGCATAGCTGTATTAACTACAGAGGGATTAAAGTGATTAGTCACAGCATGAAGTTATGAGAAAGAGTAGTGGAAGCTAGGTTAAGAAGGGAGGTGATGACTAGTGATCAGCAGTATGGTTTCATGCCAGGAAAGAGCACTACAGATGCGATGTTTGCTCTGAGAGTGTTGATGGAGAAGTACAGAGAAGGTCAGAAGGAGTTGCATTGTCTCTTTTTGGATTTAGAGAAAGCATATGACAGGGTGCCTAGAGAGGAGTTGTGGTATTGTATGAGGAAGTCGGGAGTGTCAGAGAAGTATGTAAGAATGGTACAGGATATGTACGAGGGCAGTGTGACAGTGGTGAGGTCTGTGGTGGGAGTGACGGATGCGTTTACGGTGGAGGTGGGATTACATCAAGGATCAGCTCTGAGACCTTTCTTATTTGCAATGGTGATGGACAGGTTGACAGAAGAGATCAGACAGGAGTCCCCGTGGACTATGATGTTTGCAGATGACATTGTGATCTATAGTGAGAGTAGGGAACAGGTGGAGGAGACCCTGGAGAGGTGGAGATATGCTCTAGAGAGAAGAGGAATGAAGGTCAGCAGGACTAAGACAGAACATATGTGTGTGAATGAGAGGGAGGACAGAGGAATGGTGAAGATGCAGGGAGTAGAGGTGGCGAAGGTGGATGAGTTTAAGTACTTGGGATCAACAGTTCAGAGTAATGGTGAGTGTGGAAGAGAGGTGAAGAAGAGAGTACAGGCAGGATGGCGAGGGTGGAGAAGAGTGTCAGAAGTGATTTGTGACAGACGAGTACCAGTAAGAGTGAAAGGGAAGGTCTACAAGAGGGTAGTGAGACCAGCTATGTTATATGGGTTGGAGACAGTGGCATTGACAAAAAGGCAGGAGTCAGAGCTTGACGTGGCAGAGTTGAAGATGTTAAGATTTGCACTGGGTGTGATGAGGATGGACAGGATTAGGAATAAGTATATTAGAGGCTCAGCCCAGGTTAGAAGGTTTGGAGACAAAGTCAGAGAGGCAAGGTTATGTTGGTTTGGACATGTGCTGAGGAGGGATACAGAGTATATTGGGAAAAAGATGCTAAGGATGAAGCTGTCAGGTAAAAGGAAAAGAGGGAGGCCTAAGATAAGGTTTATGGATGTGGTGAGAGAGGACATGCAGGTGGCTGGTGTGACAGAGCAAGATGCAAAGGACAGGAAGAAATGGAAACAGTTGATCTGCTGTGGCGACCCCTAACGGGAGCAGCCAAAAGAAGAAGAAGAAGAGTAGTTGATATCCATGGACTGCTGGCCTTGGAAATAAGTAGACTTATCAGTTCATAATGGCAACCACTGATGGATAATAATGAGCAGCAGAACTACATAGATTTCCAAAAGGACCTGGTTTTAACTAGGGGTTTTAATTTTCCAGGGATGAATTGGACATTTGTTTTTCAATTTTAAGATGCAAACAATATTTATTTGACTTTCTTATGATTCATAATTGTATTCATGTAATATATGTACCTACAAGAGACAATAATATTATTGATTTAGTTCTTACTAACTATGAACACAAAAATTCGGAGGTACATGTTAACCTCCCTTTGGGTAATTCAGACCATAACCCCTTGTCTTTCAAAATTTCCTTTGTTTAAAGAGTACTACCTTGTGTTACTAAAAGGCATGATTTCAATAATATAGATCTCACTGGTTTATGTGATTGCATTAATAAGGTCCTCTGGTTATCTAATTTATTGACACAGAAAGATGGTGGTTATTTTATGTTACAGACATTCTACACTTTATGAAGGAGGCATGCTATAACAGAAAACAAAGCAAGGCACAATGTTGATTGAACACCAATCTACATAAATTATACAAGAAAAAGAAAGATTTTACAAAAAATACAAATACATCCCATCTTCTACAAAGAAGAATATGGTAAATCAATTAAACAAGAAATTTTCTGCATTACTAAGATGAAAAAAGTGCACATTTAAAGTTAAAATATCCTCCTCCATCTTGATCAAGAAACAACTTTTAAATATGTTAATCATACTTCAAAGAAACTTTTATATATATATATATATATATATATATATATATATATATATATATATAAATAAATAAATATATATATATATATATATATATATATATATATATATATATATATATATATATATAATTTAAGTGTAAACTACTTACCAGTCCTAAAGAGAAGGCTGGTGAATTTAATCTCCACTATTCACATACCATATCTGTTGGCTGTAATAGCTCACACACTCCACCCAGATTGTTGCCTACCCATAACTTTCAGTGTACACCAGATGGGGTTTAATATCTGAAATCTGAGATAAAATAGGAACTAAAACCTTTATGGGGCCAGAACACATTCCCAGAATGGTACTTAATAGTATAAGAGAGATGATTAAACATTCTCTACCAGATATTAAACATAATGTTAAAAGGATGTGATGTTCCACCTTTATGGAATCAATCTACTATCTTACCAATATTTAAAAAGGATGATAAACTGAAAATTCAAACTACAGACCTATAAGTCTCACTTCAATTTTATGCAAATGCAATGTCTTTCTTAATTAATGTCACTGTATAATATCAATAATCCACTCTTGGGTGTGGGTATATCAGGATTTACCCATGGTTGGCTTTGTTTAATCACTCAGGCTTCACCCTCATGACCAAACCACTATTGCTTAAATATACTATACTGTCATAAGAATGCATGGAGGAAATACTTATCAATCCTAGTTTCAAGGATTCAAATAGACTACCTGTCAATATTAGATTATCGCCTACTATTTCTTAGACCAACTTTGATACTTTGATGGGAAATGAGGTATATAACATCACCTTAAATGAGTCAGTATTCATTGATAGCCTTCAGCCTTGAACACTATTAGAAGAAACTATATGAAACAGCATTAACTCTTTCAAGCCTATTGTACCTTTTTCTTGTATACTACCAGCTAGCACTCACAGCTATTTAAGGCGTCCAGACCTTTCCTGGGTCTGCGTTTTTTACTGAGTGACTTATCAGCTTATAATAGGCAGATTTCAAAAAGGTAAGGATTTATTAATAAAATTACACTAGGATTGTTAATCTAGGATGTCCTGAAATAGAAAATCCATGATTATCTTTTTAAGTTGATTTTTCAGAAAATGCTCTGGAATACAAGGATATGTGCAGGCTGTAAGAGATCCAACATTCCGCACCACGTAGATGTTAATGAGTTAAACAAAAAGGGAACTAGATGGTTTGACAACTTTCTCACCAACACAAGCTTTCAAGTAAATATAGGACCCTCCCTCTCCTACTTACGCTCCATGAGTAAAAGTATACCAAAAAGAATTAGTGCTGTCTCTTTTACCTTCTCCACATTTGCCAGTCAACCTTCACATCCTAAGTACTGTGCTATACACAGATGCCATTTATAGATCAGAGCCATCTCCAGGAAAACAAAATCAAAACTCTACTAAGAATAAAGATCCATAAGAATGAAATGACTGGCTTACAGAAACTGATAATAAATAAAAAAGCCATGTTATTTGGGGCCCACCAAAAGCTATCCTAATAATAAAGATCCATACGAATGAAATGACTGGCTTACAGAAACTGATAATAACTAAAGAAACCATGTTATTTTTGGCCCACCAAAAACTATCCAGGGAATCAATCATCATCATCATTATTATCATCAACCTCTTTTTCTACATGGGGTCATGGTGTCATGTCAACTATCGTCATCTTTTTATTCAATACCAGTCTCCTACCTCCTTCGATACTCATGTTTGACTGTCATTAGTCTACTCTCACAGTCCATCCACCTCTTTGATGGATGCCTCATTTCCTCTTGCCTTCTTCCTGTCTGTCCCAAATCTTCTTCACCAGATAGCCTTCTGCTTTTCTGCACATGTGCCCAAACCACTATAATCTGTTCTTTATGACCTTTTCTACAATTAGAGCTACTTTGGCTTCTACTCTTATGTCCTCATTTCTTCATCTCTCCCACAGTGTGTATCTTACCATCCATTTCAGGCATTTCATCTCCATCACCTCTAGCTTCCTCAATTGATCTGCCTTTACTGCTCAGGTTTTTCTACCATACAGTAGTAATGGTCACACCACTGTTTTGTACACATTACTTTTCAGCTTCCTTGGCATTCTTCTGTCATATACTACACCTGACACTCTGTGCTAATTGGCTGCAGCACCTCAGATTTTAGCTTTGACCTTCTGATGTAGACTTCCCTTCTCCTCAAACACCCCTCCCAGATACCTGAAGCTGTTAACCTGTTCGCCTATTTTCCCTTCTATCTCAATTCTCAGCTTCTTCTGATTTCCCTAATTTGTTGGCACTACACTGTCTTAACTGTACTCAGTTCTATTCCATGTGCCTTCAGTTCTGCATTTCATTCCCCTGTCCTTTGTTGAAGTTCTTGCTCAGAGTCTGCCTGTAATGCCACACCATCTGCATCTGTCCCCTCAGACCTGTTTGCTAACATAGTCCATCACCAGTATGAACAGAAATGGGCTACAACCTGAATTATGATGCATACTCACTTCCACTGGGAACGCCATGTGTGAGATCAAACTCTGTTTGTACTTGAGTCATTGGGTCCTTGTACAAAGCTTGCACTAATTCTACCACTGTTTCTGGGACTTCAAACCACTGCAGGACTGCCCAAATCAGCTTTCTTGGGACCTTGTCATATGCCTTCTCCAAGTCTAGGAATGCCCAGTTGGACTCTTTCCTCATCTCTATCTTTTTCTCAATCATCTGCCTGACTGCAAACATTGGGTCAATTGTGCAGCATCCTGATCTAAATCCTAACTGCTCATCTCCTATTTTACTTTCAACTACTTTGCATATCTGATTATCGATCACCCTCTCCAGAGCATTCATGCAATCTGACAGGAATTTGATACCTCTGTACTGCCCACAGTTGTGGATGTTGCCTTTGTTCTTATATACTGGCATGAGTATGCTTATTCTCCAGTCATCTGGGACTTGCCTTTCTTTCCACACTGCTATGAGTACCCTCAGAAACCATTTCTCCCTAATATCATGCAACATCTTTATCATACCTGCTGAATCCTCACCCAAGCCTGCTGCTTTCATTGACTTCATTTTCCTTAGTCTTGTTCTTACCTCTTCTATGATGGGTTCCTCCTCTTCTCTCATTACAGGCTGTATTGAGGGCTGCACAGCTTCTGTGGGGTTTTCTTCATTCAGAAGCTGACAGACGTACTCCTTCTGTATGCTTTTGATGTCATGTGGACTAGTGAGTAGGTTGATTCTGGCATCCCTTATGAAGGGTGTATGACTTTATCTTGGTCTTTGCCTTGCAACCTGATATAGTTTATTTATGCCATCTACTGACTTGCTTTTAAGAAGCTGTTACAGTTTCTTTGATGCCTTATTCTTTGCTATTGCAGCTCTTTTCTTAGCCTCTTTGTTAGCCCTCCAGTATTCCTTCCTAGCCTGGCCTGTCTTTTCTATCTCCCACTTATTCCCTGCATTCCTTTTTTGATGATTTATTGGACTTCTGCATTCCATCACCACCTTTTCTTATGCACCTTAATTCCATAAACTGGCCTGGCCACATATCTGCTATGTAGTCTTCACACATTGCTGTTTTGAGGTACTTCCATTCTTTAACTTCTTGAAGTGCTAGAGCCCTGAGTAATTCCATGCGCTGTTGTGCTTCCTCTCCAGGCAACTTCCAGGTCTTCAGCCTACTCTTTGTTGACCTTAGGGCCTTCTATGACCACTGCTTGCAGCTGATTGTAGCAAGCAGAAGTTATGTACTTACCATAACTTGGCGTCTGTGTTGTCTGTTTTCATTCTTGCTCACCTGTGGGTCTAGGATCTGATCCTTGGATCTGACTCAGTCACTTTTCTGCAAGATTTCTGATCTAAGCCTCATGCTCCTCCCTTTATGCATAATGCCCTAGTCCATTTCCAGCTCCTTGGATCGAGTTTCCTGCCCTACCTGTCAGTCATTCATACAAAACAAAAAACTGAAATGGAAGTAAAAGCGAAGAACCTCTTCCAAATTTTATTATGAAACACTAGTTCACAGTACAGCACACAATAAATCCAAATGAACACCTTCTCACTCAGCGTTTTCGTCACTACTGGACTTCATCATCTGATGAAGTCCAGTAGTGACGAAAACGCTGAGTGAGAAGGTGTTCATTTGGATTTATTGTGTGCTGTACTGTGAACTAGTGTTTCATAATAAAATTTGGAAGAGGTTCTTCGCTTTTACTTCCATTTCAGTTTTTTGTTTGGTTTTGGTGGTGGCAAACACCAGTTTGGCGTTGTTTTCTTAGTCATTCATACAACCTACAGAAGGACCTAATAATCAAATCCTGATGAAGCTCAAATCAGGAACCTAAGGGTCCCTATGAAATCTAAAAGTCCTAGGAGTATTAGTCGGGTGATAGCTGGGCGGGAAGGTGAAGAAGAATGAAAATGGACAAAACGGATGCCAAGTTATGGTAAGTACATAGTTTCTAAATCTGATGTTGTCCTTTTCATTCTTCCTCACTTATGGATAAGAAATCCCAGCTACATAACTCCTGGGTGGCCTTTATGGAAGGACATGCCAGAGCACTGTCAAACTGAAGGAAGCTCTGCTTCTATAGATAATATTCAATTTGTAGTGTGTCACAAAAGTATGAGACTTTTGCCATGTAGCTGCAGCACAAATTTTATTGACTGAAGCTCTTGAAGAAAAGACAACTGAAGTTGCCGTAAATCTAGTAGACTGGGCTCTAGGAGTATGAGAGAATTTCAAACCTTTTTGATTATAAATCAGTGAAATACAATTCATTATCCATATGGCCAAAGTAACTTTAGAAACTGTCTGACCCAGGTGATTGGGAGAAAAGGCCAAATAAAGTTAGTTGGATTTCCTATGCTGTTTCATTCTATTAAGATAAAAACATAATTGTCTATGAACATCAAGAAGATGAAGCATGTATCTGCCCTTGTTGGAAAAATTGGAAAAAAAACACTAGGATTTGAATGGACTGGTTGATATTAGATTCAGTAACTACCTTGGTCATAAGGGAAGGATTCATTCGTAATGACACTCTATCCTTGTGGAAGATGATATAAAGCGGCTTTGCTGACAAGGCCAGAGATTCTCTTTGCTGATGTAATGGCTACCAACAGGATTTTCTTCTAAGACTATTTCAAATCGCAACGGTTTGCTGATTCGAAGGGCTTTTGAGTCAATCCTTGGAGAATTATAGTGAGATCCCATGGACAGGAGGGATCTCATATGGGAGGTCAAAGAAGGAAGATTCCTTTCAAAAAGGCCTTACATAATCGTGAAGCATACAAAGAAGAAAGCTCATTCCCCATACGAAAATTGGATATTGCAGCTAATTGCAATTTAATGGTAGAAAAACTAGCCTCTTCTCTGAAAAGCATACTGAGAAAAAGAAGGATAGCTGAAATAGCGGCTGAAAGGGGATCAATATTCTCTTTCGAAGCCCATGTCGAAAAACGTTTCCACTTACTTCTATATACCTTTTAAGTGGAAAACTTCTGGAAAGCTAGAATAATGTCACAGACTGGGAAGGCAAGCCTGGACTGTTTTACTGCCACTGGAATTGGAGAAACCATATGGTCACTTTGAGGGCGTGGAGACTGGGATACTGGGATTCTGATGGGTGAGACAGGAGATCCTGACTGGGCTCCAGAATCCATGGAGGATATTTGCGATGAGTCCATAGGAAGGAAAATCACACCTGATGAGGCCAGAAAGGAGCAATCAGGATGACTAACCACTTCAGCCTGCTTGTTTTCTGCAGAAAACTGTGAATCAAAGGGAAAGGGGGAGTGGGATAAGAATAAAGTAGACTGGGTGGCCAATCATGAACTACAGCATCCCTTGGTGACTCCCCCTGAGGAGAGATCACAGCGACAAACTCACTACACTTTTTGAGGGGAGAGGAAAATAGGTCACAGCAAGGCTGGCCCCAATGGCTGAAAATTGTGACTGATTGAGGGACTACTCAGGAGGAATCAGAATGGACTTGCAGAGTCTCAATGCCAGCACGTTGGACTTCCCTGATATGTATGTTGCAACTAGAAAATGGTCTGAATAAATCGCCCATTCCCAGACCCTCATGGTTTCTCTGTATAATGGGTATAATTGGGTTCTTCCTTGTTTGTTGATGTACCAGACTACTGATATGTTGCCTGCATGAATAGCAATTGTCCCCAGAGGGAGATCATCCTAAATGTCTTGCAATGAAAGTAGGACTGGTCTCATCTTGAAGACATTGAATGCAGCTTGATCTCTAAGGGGAACCACGTCCCTTGGACCATCCTGTCCTTGTAATGCCCCCCCCAACCCAACTGGGAAGCGTCTGTGGTCACTGTGGCTATTGGATAGGGCACAGTGAATGGCCTACCCAATAATAGGTCCTCTGATTGTATCCACCATTAGATATGATATTTGCAGATTGGTGTGAGTTGTATGGGAACATACAGAGAATGGTAAAGAATTGAGCATTGCACTGCCAGCGTCCATTGAAGTATTTGCATGAAAAACCTCATTAAGCAGACTAGAATGATGGTGGCTGACATCAATCCCAGGGCCTTCAACACCAACTTCGCAGGAGAAGATGGATGGGATAGTAAGCCTAGTACCTGATTTCTCAATGATATGAGTCAGTGCATAGGAAGTAAAGCTATCATATGTATGGTATTCAGTTGAGTTCCTATAAAATCTAAATTCTGAACCAGAGTCAGCTTGGATTTGGTCAGGCTTATAGTTATTCCCAGGAAACTAGAGATCTGAAGCAAACACTCCCTGGCTTGAATGCGTTGATGCCTGGTTGGGGCAGTGAGGAGCCAATCATCTAGGTAGGGAAACACCTGGAATCCTTTGAGCCTCAGGTGAGCTGCAACAACTGGCATGCATTTGATGAACACTCAGGAGGCTGTGGTGAGTCCGAAGGGCAGTGCTTTGAATTGATAATGATTGGCTCGCAGCTGGATGTGCAGGTGACCCTGGAGCACCTGTGTATTTCGATGTGATAGTATGTGTCCTGGAGATGTATGGAACACGGGTCTATATTGAATTAGCAAATGCTTAGAAAAGCGAATGCTAATTCATCAACCCCCTTTAAGCAAAAGCTTACAATTCCGAACACCCGGATCAGTGATTTTTTTTCACAGGGCAAAAAATCGCTGGGCTGGTTTTGGGAGTTCACCATTTCCTCCACTGTGGTGCAATCTCAGAGTTGGTATATTTAAGTAGGGGGGTGTGGGGGGGGTTTATGTAATGTTTTAAGTTTTTTTTTTTTTTGGTTGACCAGTGATTTTTTTTCCCTGGGGAAAAATAAATCACTGTTCCGGGTGTTCCAGATTTTAAGCTTTCGCTTAAAAATGGTCGATGAATTAGCATTCACTTTTCTAAGCGTTCGCTAATTCAGTATAGACCCATGGAACATATCCAATTGTCCTTGTTTAGAATAGGCAGAATGAACTGGACCATAACCATCCAGAATCTGGACTTCTTTACGCACTAATTTAGATTGCTTAGATCCTGAATTGGTCTTAGGTCCCCTGTTTTCTATGGCACCAAAAAGAATTCCTTTTTGTTTGGTCAGGGCATTTTGGATGACTCTTTTTTGAAGCACCTTTTGCACTTCTTGAGCTGCACACTCCCTCTGACTGGATGAAATGTCTGGGAGTTTCCTCCTTGGTCCTGGAGGAGGAAGGGAAAAGGGAATATAATCAGCTGTGGATATTATGCTTAGCACGCAGTTGTTTGTAATGTTTGTCCAAGCATCCAGGTGCAAGGAAAAATGACCCCCAACTGCCTCCAGAGATGGCAGTGCTTCAGAAGCGCTGATACGGCCTGTCAGAAAAGGAATCCCATAAGCCCTGATTCTGTGGACCACCTCTGCCCCTGTAATGATGTCTATCATTGAAATCTCCTCCTCTGCCCTTGGAAGAGGCATCTCCCTGCAAGTCTTGGAAAGTTCCTGACATTTATGGAACCACATCTTCTTCCTGCTTGCTGTGGGTGTTTCTTTTACTGGTGGCCCAAACAGGGTGGAGCTGTCAAAGGGGGCATGTATGAAAGACGTCTTAAAGGCTTCCGTGAAATCATAAAGCCTCTTCCAGGCATGACGCCTTACTGCTATGCCTGAGTTAGCTGCTCGACAGGTCCCTTCCGCTGCATGGAAAATAGGCCTCATTGAAGAATTAGTAAGAGAAGATAGACTGACCTGTTGTGAAGAAACCTTCTTGAGGTCCTCCACCGACTGGTCTCAGCTAGAGTGTTTGACAGTTCCTTGATCAAATCTCTCTGCAAACAGAGGATGTATGCTATGTAATTTAGTGACCTCAATATGAAGGCAGCTGAGGCGTAGATGCACGTCCAGAATCTGTCCATTGCTCCTGACTCCTTGTTCGATAGATGGACAGCAGAGCTTTGTTATGCTAGCTCCTTCTTTGTAGCTGCTGCCACAACCATGGCATCCACTAAATGCCCTTGCTTCACTATAGTTGGCCTGTGGAGGGGGGGGACAAACTTATCAGGACATTTGGGGACAGGCTTTACAATGTCTGGTTCCTTCCACACCCAGTGGAAGAGAAGATCGATAAGTGGTGGGCAGCCCTAGATCCACCCCGACTGGAGAAAATGTGACCTAAGCTGTCTAGAGCTGAAGCACCATGGAGCAGAGATGGACCTCAAAAAGTAGTAGCAGACCCCTGCCCCAAAGACCCAGCACAGAGCTCACAGATCTGAGACCTGCTCTGATCCAAAGACAATGGAACAGGGCTGGTCAGGGAAACCATCGGATCTGAGGTAGGAAGCTTCCTTGGATCTGATGTAGGATCTCTCGGCAATCTAGAATCCTTGGGCTCTGAAACCAGGCATCAGATCAGAAAAGGAGATGATCTTTTTCTAGTAGGAGAGCTCACGGATCCAGTAGGGAATGGAGATGAAATGATCCCCATCTGAATTTGAGTTCTAAGGAATCTCTGCATTATCCTGTCCATATCAGATTCCGAGTAAATCCTGCAGGACCTAGACAAGATGGAAGAGGGTGGGTTTGAATGTTTGGTGGGAGTCTCAAAAATTTTAGAAGGCAGAGAAAGTAGCACTGGCTTTAATACTATGTCTGGTGTGCAGCCTCTGGACATCGGATCTGAGGACCTAGGATCCGAGATGGAGGCAAGCTGGATTGAAGAGGGGGTTGTTGGGGCAGAAACAATCAGATCCAAGGTGGGTATGGGATCCAAGGCAGACCTGATAGCTATTTGGATCTGAGACTATAGAATCCAAAACTTTCTTAGATTTGGTTGGTGACTACAAGGAGGAAGGAGGTGACTTGTGAGGTCTCTTCCTCAGCTCCAAGACAGCCTGTGAAGGTTTAGTGGGGGGGGGGGGGTAAAGTCCCAGCAGGCAATAGTTCCTTGAGAATCAGCTTGTTATGGTGATCCAACAGAGATCTCAGATTAAAAGTACTACAGATAGCACAAGGAGTGTCCCTATGGCCAGCCCCTAGGCAGTATACATACTTCTTGTGGGCATCAGAGTTTAGAATCTTATGCCCACAAGAAATGCACTTCTTGAAACATACGGGGTATCAGGCTTGTCCAACATGATGTAAGATTAGGCTACTGTACTACATAATATTTTATCTAAAGTCTTAGCTAACTATAACTATGAACTGCAAAACATTTAAATTTTACAGTTCTAATGATTAAAACTACTAGATTATAATTCTAACTCTAAAAGTACGCTAAGTAACTGCACACAATATATATATATATATATATATATATATATATATATATATATATATATATCTATATATATATATATATATATATATATATATATATATAAGCTGTTAAAAACTTATCACCTAAAAGGGAATTCACACACACACACACACGCACACACGCACACACACACACACACACACACACACACACACACACACACACACACACACACGCACACACACACACACACACACACGCACACAAAGAATGATGTAACAAGAAAAACATCCCTAATGCCAGTGAAACTAAGGGAGGAACAGGAAAAAAAAGAAGTTATGTTCTTATCATAATGTTCCATCTGTGTTTTTCATTTTCATTCTTCCTCGACCTGTGGATTTCAGATCCAACCTTGTATCCAATTTGGCCACTTTCCAAGCTCAAGACTAGATGCTCAAGCTCCTCTGCTCCATCCCATGATGCCTTCTTCTCCCAAAATACCTCAAATCAAGTTTGCTAAAAATTATACAGCTAATGATATCTACATAGATACAGAAGAAAAAAAAAAGGTTAAGGGGCACAACACAGGAACTACAGGCACTACAGTTCTTGATAGAGACCAATTCCGTCAGGTCTACATGGAAAAGAGGCCAGGGGGAAAGAAGGGTGGGAAAGTCGAGGGAGAATGAAAATGGACAACACAGATGGAATGTTATGGTAAGAATATAACTTCTTTATCTGATGTCTTTATTAATTCCTAGACTTGCGGGACAGAGTTCCCAGCTACACAGAACCTAGAGTGGCCCTTATGGAAGGCTATTCCGAAGCACTGTAGAGCCAAAAGCAGCTCTATTCCTGGAAATGATGGCTAGCTTGTAATGAGACTGTGACCAAGACGTAGCTGTACAGATACCATAAATTGACATTCTTGAGGAAAAGGCTTGGGAAGTCACCATAGAACTCGTTGAATAAGCTTTGACCTGCCCCAGCAAGGACATACCTTTTGATAAATAAACAATGGAGATGCAATCTCGCAACCATCTGGCCAGAGTAGGTTTAGTAACTGCTGTACCATTCCTCACATATGAGAATGATATAAACAGCTGGTCGGATTTTCTTAAGGATTTTGTCCTGTCCAAATAAAAACATAATTGCCTATGAACATCCAGAAGATGCAGTGTGTATTCTCCCTTATTCTGGAAATTGGGGAAGAAAATCGAAAGATGAATAGACTGATTAATATTGTCTTCTGTGACCACTTCAGATAAAAAGGATGGCTTGGTCCATAAGGAAACTCTATCCTTATTGAAGATCAAATAAAGTTTAACAGAGAGGGCTTGGAGCTTGGAAACTCTCTTCGCTGACCTAATAGCAACGAAAACAGCTGTTTTCCAGGAGAGAAACTTCAGATCCACTTTAACTGCTGGTTTAAAGGCAGGAAGAACCAAAGCTTGTAAAACCAAAGTAAGATTCCAAGGAGGGGTTGGATCCTTGACTGGGGGAAGGAGTAAAAAGGTGCACCTGAGAAAAACCTTACATAGTTTAGAAGAAGCTATAGTAGAGATTTCCTCAGTGTAGAAGTGCGAAATGGCTACAAACTGAACCTTCACCGTGGAATAGCTAGCTCTGTTCTGGAAAAGAAAGGCCAGGAAATTTAAAATCACAGGAACAGGAGCTGTAAAAGGATCTATCAGCTTCTGCTGAGCCCAAATAGAGAACCTTTTCCATTTGCTCTTATAAATCTTCCTAGCAGATGATTTATGAGCTGATATCAGAACCTCTGGAATGTGTAGCTATCATTGGAAATGGAGGGACCATGTGGCCAGTCTTAAACCTTGAAGATTCGGATGAGTCTGTCCTGAGGGATGGGATAACAGGTCTGGAAGCAGTTCCAGAGTCCATGGTGGACAAAGTAGATGAAACCAAAGGAAGGTGAACCAAACCTGGCAAGGCCAGAAAAGAACAATGACTATTACTTTGCTCTTCAGCCAATGAGCTTTCTGAAGGAATTTGGGAATCAGAGGTAATGGTGGAAATGCATACAGTAGACTGGATGGCCAAGCATGGACTAGAGCATATCTCAGGGGCTGGCCCTGAGGAAGGATCAAGGCAAAGAACTTACTGAATCTGTTGTTGAGGGGACAGGCAAAGAGGTTGCAGCAAGGCTGGCTCCATTTGTGGAAGATCATGTTTGCCACTGACTGGTTCATGGACCACTTGTGAGGCATCAGAACCATTCTGTTGAGCCTGTGCACTAGAATGTTGGACTCCCCCCTAATGTGTGTTGTGACTAGAAAGCAGTTGGTAGAGATCGCACATTGTCACACTCTCATTGCTTCTCAACACAGTGGGTGAGGTCTGGTTCCCCCTTACTTGTTGATGTACCATACCACGTACATATTGTCCATTTGAATTGCAATGATCCCCTGAGGAAGAAAGCTGTGAAGTGCTTCCAATGGTAGAAGAACCGTGCTCATCTCCAGGACGTTGATATGCAATTTGGTCTCCAGAGACAACCACTTTCCTTGGACTGTCCATCCTAGAAAACGGCCCCAACACAAATTGGAGGCATTTGTAGTCAGTATAGCATTTGGTGGGGAAGAATGAAAGGACAACCTTGGTAGACTTCTGCGAAGTGCAGCCACCAGAGAAGAGAGGTTTTCCAAATCCTCCACAGTTTTCTAGGGTTAGTCAGAGAATGCTGCTGTAACAATCACTGAAGTGATAATGTCCATTGTAGGAGTCACTTACGTAAGTGTGCTGTAGGCAGTAGGGTTATTGTGGCAGCGATAGAACCTAACGCTAACTTGTTTTGCTGGAGGTGATGGGATTGCTAGGATTTGAGAGATATGAAATCTCAGTCAACACCTTGTCTGGAGGTAGAAAAAACATAGTTCTAGTTGTGTCCAAATGAGCTCCAATTAAGTCTATTAGCTGAGCAGGACTGAGCTGCGATTTTTGTGTGTATATAGTTATGCCCAGAGTGGGTGTTAGATGTAATAGGTAATTCCTGGCTTGAATGAATAAATGCCTGGTTGAAGCAGTTAGGAGCCAGTTGTCAAGATAATGAAACACATGGAATCCCTGCAGTCTGAGATGAGCTGCAACTACTGCCATGTATTTGGTGAACACTCTGGGGGTTGTGGTGAGACCAAACGGAAGCACTCTGAATTGGTAATGACTGACTCCCAAGCCTGAAATGAAGAAACTTTTCTGGAGCATCTCTCCATTTTGATGTGGTAGTACACATTCTTCAGGTCTACTGAGCACATCCAGCCATCCATCTTCACAAGAGGTAGGATGGATTGGATCATGACCATCCTGAATTTCAAGATTTTTACTGATGTGTGCAGGGTTGTTAGATCCACAATTGGCTTTAGGTCCCCCATTTTCTTTGGTATTCAAAAGAACCTTGAGTGGACCCCTAATACAGCTTGGTTGGGAGGGACCTCCTGGATGACTGTTTTTGGAGCAGCTTTGTACTTTCTAGTGCTGCTGTATCCCTGTGATTGGGTGGCACATCTTTAAAGTAAGTTTTTGGCTTGGGAAGATTTAAGAGGGGAATTGAGTATCCTCAGGATACAATCCTTTGCACCTATTGATAATTTGTGATGGCTATCCAGGCTTCTGGGTGCAAGGATAAGCAACCCCGACTGCCTCCAGAGACCGACAGTCAGGCAATCCTTTAGGAGTGCTGAAAGATCTGTCTAAGGAGGAATCCTGAGACTCTTAATTCTGTGACTCCCCCCCCCCCCTGCCCTTGAGGCAGTGTTTACCATTGTAACTGTCTCCTCCCTGCCTCTGGGAAAAAGTCTCTCTGAGAATCCAGAAAAGGACCTCAAGATTTCCTGAACCATAGTTTTTTACCTCCACACTGATTCCTGGAAAAGGATCTTTGTGGAATGGAAAAAATGGATTCAGATGGCAGACAAGGTCTTCCCATCCATCTTGCTGTGGGAAAGTGTGTCATGAACTGTGGAGCCAAACAGAGATGATCCATCAAAGGGTGCATTGACAAATGATGCCTTGAAAGGTTCCACAAAGTCACACAGCCACATCCCGGCATGATGTCTACTGGCAATGCCAGAACCAGCGGCCATCGAGGTGTCTTCAGCAGCATGGGAAATCGGCCTCAAGGATGAATTAGGTATCGATTGGAGTGTGGCCATTCTGGAGGAAAACATCTTGGGTTCCTCTTCAGACATGGACTCAGGGACCAAGTTAGAGAGCTCCTTGTTAAGGTCCCTCTGTAGCCTGGCAAAATGGGACAAACAGTTCAACGCTCACAAAGTAAATGTGGATGAAGCAGAAACCCTCTTGCTGAACCTGTCCAAAGCTCTAGACTCCCTATTAGGGGAATGGACAGTGGTGCTTTCCTGAGCTATCTCCTTTTTGGTGGCTGCAGCGACAACCATAGCATCTACCGGGATCCCTTTAGTCCACCGGGATTTGTCCAAGGGAGTATTAAGTATCTTGTCAACCCACTTGGATATGGTCTATATGGTGTTCAGATCCTTCCATGCCCTGGTGAAAACCAGATTAATAAGAGCGTCTACCAGAGGGGACATGCAGGATGTAGACAGGCTGGAGCTAAAGGCCTCCAAGAGCATGGACCCTTCTGGGTTAGGGTTTTGGGAGTACCATCCACCTTTCTGATTGAGGATCTCTAAGATGTCCGCAAAGGAGACATCATTGGATGGATACCTGCGGGACCCTTACCCTTCTTCAAAGTCAGTGTCTGTAGTGAGGAATTCCTGCAGGGAATCCAGGTGTCTCCTTTTACACTTCTTCTTCTGAGGGACCTCCTCGGTGGAATGCTCCAGGGAGGTATCAGAAAAAACACAGAGACCCACAGTGAGAGGAGGTTGAGGGCTTTTCAGCAATGGCTGTCCCAGTGGAAAATGAGAGCCCTCAAGGACAGACTCCATGGGGATAGGGATTGGATCCGATTCTAAGAAAACCAGGAATCCCCTGGGACAGGATCGGACCCTCTCCACCACCTTGAAGTCAGATGGACTCCGAGGATTAGAGAATCATCCCTTTGGAGCCAAAACCACTGGAGCAGACTTCTCCTGAACCCCCACCACCCTCAGCTCCAAGGGGGAAGTCAGACCTGAGCTATTGAACTACCAGGACTCAACGTCTAAGCTTCGGCTCTGAGATGCACTGGCCCCAGAAGCCATTGGAGCCAAGCAAACCAGGGAAACCACTGGACTTAAAGTGGAAACCAGTATTGGATCTGATGTGTTAATTCTCAGAGCTATCAGACCCGACAATCCTGAAGCAGGAAGTCGGATCAGAGAAGGAGCCATGAGATGAAAAGGATAATGTCTGCTCATGGATCCAGAAAGGGACAAAGCTGGCAGTACCTCCATCTGAATCTGCGCCTTGAGAAATCGTCTCATCAGTCTACCCACCTCGTGTTCAGACAAGCTACGGGTAGACCTGACAGGGGAGGATGTAGAAGGTAGTCTGGACACTGGCTTGGGTGAGGCTTCCTTGGGAGGAGGACGTTCAGCCAAAACACCCAGCTCCGAGAAGACAGTTGGAGCACGGGAAGCCTAGGGAGAAGGGACCACAACTACCAGATCCAATGACCTCAGATCCGAAGGTTTTGGCACCTTCTTAAGTGACTCTGAAGAGGAGCACTCAGGGGAATGCTTCTTCTGTTCCCTGGCCTCTTTGGATTTTTTAATGGGGGTTTGAACTTCTAAAGTAAAAGGTGGTGAAGGATTGAAAGGAGGAAGTAAGCCCTTCTATACCAGCTTGCTGCCACAGTCCACAAGAGCATGCAGGTTGAACCCCCCCTGAGCTGTCTAGGTGAACTGGGCCTAGACAACAAACACACTCCCTGTGGGCATCAGACGAGGGAATCTTCTACCCACAGGAAGGGCTATTTTTAAACCCCAAGGGTTTATTGGGATTCTCAGCCATGATAAACCAGATAGAGACAGGGGAAAGAGAAGAGACATAAAGGAGGAATAGAGAGAGAAAGAGAGAGACCAGAAACTCATAAGAAACCTGCAGGAACTCAATAAAACCACTAACTACAAAAGCAGGTTTTTTTTTTCTTTTTATACATTTATGAAACGAAAGGAAGTGGGAGGACAGGCAGGAAGAGTAATCAAAAGAATGGCAAAAGTTGACTTACAGAGCTCTTTCAAAGGAACGAACTAGAGCAATGCAATCTCAATGCTTCTTTGGCGAGCGGTAAATGAGATCTGAGGTATTCTGGAGGAAGGAGGCATTATGGGATGGAGAGGAGAAGCTTGAGCACTGAATCTTGAGCTAGCAACTGAGAGAGATCCAAGGTTGGATCCAAAACGCACAGGTCAAGGAACGAATGAAAATGACAATATCAGATCTACTTCTATCTATAACTAAACTAATTATAGGAAAAAAGTTCACCAAAGGTGAAAAAACACATCATTTAAACAATAAACTGGAGAGGCTGGATCTTCTGTTCTTGCTACATACTTTTGTGACACATTACAAACTGGATATTATATCTAGAAGCAGAGCTTCCTTTGGTTCGACAGTGCTCCGGCACTGCCTTCCATTAGGGCCATCCAGGAGTTAAGTAGCTGGGGCCTCTGACCCATAGGTAAGGAAGAATGAAAAGGACAACATCATATTTAGAAGATATGTACTTACCATAAACTGGCATCTATGTTGTCCATTTTCATTCTTCCTCACTTTCCCACCCAACCATTTCCTGACCAATACTCCTAGGACTTCTAGATCTCATAGGGACCCTTAGGTTCCTGGTTTCAACCTCATCAGGATTTGATTAGGTCCTTCTGTATGTTGTATGAATGACTCGATTTGAGGAGTTGGGAATGGACTATGGCATTATGGGTAAAGGCAGGAGCATGAGGATTGGATCTGAAGTCTTGCAGAAAAGTGCCTGAGTTGAATCCAAGGATCAGATCCTAGACCCATAGGGAGGAATAATGAAAAGGACAACATCAGATCCAGTGGTTTATGTTGCAGGCTGACTATTTCACTGGGGATGAGTTCATGATGGGCAATTGCTGGTTCTATCCCAGTGCCCTTTCCTTACTAGGAGGAAGTCTACCCAAGTTGCACGTTGGCCACTGTTGTATGTGATCTTGTGATTGTCTCTCTTTCTGAACCATGTTGGTTACTATCAAGCCAATTGCCAGGCATAAGTTTAGAATGACCTCTCCTTCATTATTCCTGTTGTCCCACCCATGTGGACCCAGGCAGTCTTCATATCCTGTTCTATCTATCCTGATATATCATTCAGGTCATCCGTTATCAACAGCACTACATGTTGTCCTGCTTTATCAAGTAGGTCCTGCAACTGCTGTTTGAATGTACCCATATTTTACACCGAGTGGCTAGCCCTGTGATCCATGTTCTCCTATCTTGAGGATACTGCGCACGACAGTATATACCCATGGCAGTTGATCTATGCAACTCTTCTGCCATGCTGGAAGTACCATGTAGAAAGAATCTGTGCTGCTCCTCACAGCTGCATTGAGCTTGAGATGGAAACACTCGTCACCATTTTCAGTGGTGAAAGGAACTCCACAGAGACAGGGAGAACATGCAATCTCCAAACAAGCATTAGATAGAGGTCAGGACTGAAACTTGTACCCTGTGCATGGGAAGTGAAAGCCTTAACAATTATGGCAACTGGTCTCCAAAGAATCCACAGCTTGGCAAATTTAAATGAATCTGCTTCTCTCCAGTGAAATCACTAAAACGTTCTGCTGCCATGGTTTCTAGTTAGGCCAAAGGTTGAATTTTCTACACCACTAAGACATAGCTAAGACAAACAGGAACAAACTTCTATTCAGCAGTCTAACTCATTTTTTTAATTCCAGAAAACAGAAAAGCCATCAGGAAATGCAAGCACATAGTCCAAACTGAATGTGGCATATTCCTCTTTGGAGCAGCTTCGCAAAAATAAAATGCAGGCAAATAAACCTGATCCCATCTCAGGTACACCACTCACATCTTTTACTCTGTGCTAATTGGTTTCTCATTAAACAAACTGCTGATCCTTTCACAGATTCAATCTTGTATAAACCCATCCAAGATGAAACATTCAGCCACTATGCCAACAGACTACTAATTTAGCAATCTAGCTACAACCTCAATTCACTTGTCCATAACATCAGTTCTCTACTATTACTGACCAGAGTTTCATACTAGCCCTTCAGCTCTGGTAATCCCTCCTGATATTCCTCAAGACAGCAAGTCCTACAACACCTTCAGCAACCAACTATCTTATAAGCATACAGTTCTCACGATATACCACATAATGCTGAACAGGAGATGGTCCTTTAGCACATCCTGTTAATCACCAACTGTATACCTTATCCATTCATTTATAAGGGCTTATTTTTTAATTTTATTTATCCTTTGATGATCAAGTTAGTCACACCTGGTTAGTAGCCTCTTTTCAGGGGAGACTCAAGATGATATTTATACTACTATAGGAAATTTGGCCAGGGCCTCAGAGAACCTCACCTACTCTTTTCAATAGGTGCTGTGGGATCTTTTGCATCCACCTGAGCTACCACCAACTCAAGCTGATGGGCCCTGGTTTAAATGAGGGATGGTATAGTTGGGTGTACAGGCCAATATCACATCGTCGAAAACCCAAATCGTGGAATCACTATTCTGTGAACATACTTTATCAAAACCTTACTCCATCAAACATCTGTTTAATTTAAGTTTTTTAAAGGGAAAAGCAACAGTTGACCATCATCAGGAATTTGTCCCTTTTCCCACTGCAGTGCAATCGTGGAGTTGGTATATTTAGTTAGGGGGTGGAGGGGGGCAAAGCCCCCCCCCCCCACTTGGGATGGTTTTAAATTTTTAGAATTTTGTGACAGTCGCTAGATTGGCCAAGTGTTGTTTTTCCCTGTGAAAAACTTCAATTAAATGGCCATTCAATGGAGTGAGGTTTCGACAAAGTGTGTTCACTGAATTGTGATTCGACTATTTGGGTTTTCGACTATGTGATATAGATCCAGGAGTACAGTACCCCTCCCCCTTATACTGCACTGCAGTATCAGCAATTGATCTGCCTGGTGTGGGAATAGAACCCAAAGCCTTCTGCACTGAATGCAAGTGTAGTACCTGTTGCACCACTGCCACTGACAATGATGCTCATATATGCGGATGTTTACAAAAGTGGACCTCATTAGCAGCCCTTCCTTAGTTAACAGGCTTATTGGCTGCACAGCAAAATCTTTCCATCAGTGCTTCTCTTGAATCAGTGTCCCTCACAGACTGTTGTAAAGATAGTCCTGCATTATATGTTTAAATGTAGCATGCAATCTGTGAAAGCAGCTTATTCCTGATGTACAGCTTATTTGTTTAAAAAATCTGTAATATGAAAAGTGTATGACCGAATGAAGGAGGAATCTGAGCCCCTACAAAATAACTCTTCCCCTGGATGCATCCAGATGCTTACTCTGGAAACTCCATGTCCCACTAAATATGGTTCTCCCATGTCAGGACTCAGACACTGAACACAGCCAGAAAGGATGTGACTGACCCCTGGTTCATGGCGGCCTGAAGAATATATCACAGGAAACCAGGTAAAACTGTGAAAGTCAGACCAGCAGGAGCATGGAAAGTATCCTTACACTGACTGTAGAGGATGAGTCAGATGTGGTAAAGATTGTTGGGACATGTTCATCTGTGGGTACGTTGTCTAAAGTCTATACAAGCAAAACATGTAATACTAAACCCTAAAAATAAAGTCCCCAAAGACTGTAATGCATAAGCAGTACACTAAAATCATGCCAGGAACCCTTTAAAATTAAACTTAGTATGACAGAAATACACTATATGAGAGGGGTCACCATGTGAACACTTGCAGCCCATGCCCAATAAATGCAGAAGCATTACTTAAAATCCAGTCAGAATTCCTTTTAAATAAATTTACAGTGACAGAAAAAAGTAACAAGTAAGTTGTCATCAAGTGAACACAAGCAGTATATACCCCATACAGTAATTCATGACAGAAACTTTTAGATGTATTTTTTTGCTTGATAGGCATAATAGCTGGAAAGATGTCATCACATGCATACTCAACACATACATGCCATAAACGCATAAGCAAGATATTTAAGTCCCATCCTAAATCCCTATTAATAAAATTATGTTGACAGAATGAACAGGAGGTAAGTAGAATATAAACATACATACCTTGTAAATTAATAGGTCATCCATAAAATAATGTTAGAACCCTTTAGTTGTAAAATATTTGTCTGACAGGAATAACGGTGGTTGTCACCACTGTA
>NC_056725.1:1719110813-1719126450 GCF_019279795.1 Protopterus annectens
TGAAATCACTAAGTTTTGAGAAATTAACCTTTCTTGACATTTTTGGCTTTATTTAAATATTTATTTGATGTTCTGATAAAAATCATCTTAAAAATTTAAAGAGGAAGAGAAGAAGGATTATAAAACAATACTGAAGCAGCTTTCTATGGTGGAAAATACTTATGGGAGTGAATTATGACAAAAATATCCCATTTAGACAGACTCCTTGTAAAACTTCAGGACATATCTAGCGCACATCTTAAAGAACATTTACACCAATTATATAGGAGGCTAGTGGCTCATTTGTTTTCTAATTTTTTTTTCCCACAAAATGTATGTGTGTGTGTGTGTGTGTGTGTGTGTGTGTGTGTGTGTGTGTGTATATATATATATATATATATATATATATATATATATGGTTCCCTTTCACAAGATTGAATGAATGGAAGAGTGAAACCCATAAGCTCGAGCCCAGAATCTCGAACTTCCATTCACTCAAAATTATGAATGGGAAGTTTAGAGCTTAAAAAAAAAAGAGTTGACTTACCTTTTTGCAAGGGGCAAGGTCCCCTTGCATCCTCATAGCTAAATCTAAATGCTCCATGACAGCACTATAGCGGAGGACAGGGAAATCTTCCAGTTTGCACTTACGCATATAGTGCAAACCGGAAGATTTCCATGTTCCCCACTGTAGAGCGATCTTGGAGTAGGAATATTTAAGTGTGGGGGTGTGGGGGGCACACACATTAGAAAGGTGATTTTTTTTTTTAAGTTCCCATTCCCATTTTCAAGGTTTTGTAAATTCGAGATTCTGGTTTTGGGCTTATGAATTTCGAGTTTACAGAACTTTGGTCATGTGAAGGGGAACTCTATATATATATATATATATATATATATATATATATATATATATATATATATATATAAAGCTAGTGGTTCATTTGTTTTCTAAGTTTTTCACAAATCAACAATTAATTTCAATTAATTTCAATTAATATTACACAGAGCATTAAACTACTAAACAGGATGAAATTATGAAGGCCTCTTTACATATTTTACAGAAATATATTAACTCCCAAAAAGTTTCATATTATGATGTTTACCAGTTATTACTATATAGTAACATAACTTTGTTTCATTTCATACAATTTACTTTGACTTCATATTTATTTGACAGAGTTATAAATGATGCAGCTAATAACAAACCTAAAGGCCCTGATGGCCTTCATTTTGAATTGTATAAACAGTTTAAGAAACTTTCTGCTCCTTATTTATATTGCTTATATAAATGATTAGCAGCTAATCCTTCATCAGCAGAACATAATTTTTCTTTAGCAATTAGGCCAACTGCACTTCTTAATGCAACCTACTAATTAGTAGCTAAATTAGTTAACACTTATTTAATCACAAATTTAGTAGAAATAATCTACCCAAATGAATTTAGTTTTATACAAGGAAAACAGATGTTCTTAACTGCAAATTTTACAAGCTAAACAGCTTTGTGTAATTAAAACAACAAATAAAGGCTGCCTCCTTTTGCCATCTTTATTTCTGTTAGTAATAAATCCAATTTTGAACCTAATACATATAGACAACTTAACATGTCTTTAAAGATTTTTAATAATTCATTTAAATATGTGGTTTATGCAGAGCATATAGTTTTTAACTAACACTGAAGATTCTCTTAACAGATTTGTATTGCTAATAAAATTATGTTTATTACACGCTAAATAATTAATTCAGCAAAGACATAAATTACATTTCTATCTAATCTAAAATACTGCGCTGGCTTTTTTCAAACTCTAATTTACACATTGCTAAAGCACAGACTAAATACTTCATGAGATAATGACAAATATAATAAAATAAATGGGACAATATGAAAATATCATTTGCTGTCAGTATAAAACTTTTAAAGCTAAAATGTATTCTTTATGGTGTTTTTATATAAGATCTGTACTAATTCCATAGTATTCAGGTTAGTACAAGATAAAGATAATTTTTTTTTTTTTTTTCTTAAGTTCATGTGGAGAGTGGTTCACCACGTATACTTTGGGACTCTTTAACCAGTCTTTCACAACTTGGTGGGTTTTAGATTAATGATCCTAGTTTATCCTTAGGTTTATTTTTTACAAATCTATATAACTGGAACAAAGAACAATATCAATCTTTTTAAGAACTTTTTTTAGGGCTGTGGTAAATACATCAAGCAACAATATAATTTTTTGTTAACCAAGCTAAAGCCTTTTTCTAATAAGATTTATTTTCATTGGTTAGAATTTTCTACTGAAGCTTGACTGCCATTAAATATTACCAGGAATGTCTTCAATAGAGCAAGCCTTCACAGGATGTGCCATGCAAGTACTACTGCAATTCGGTTCAATTTATTCAAATTTAAAATTCCACTTCCTTCTAACTGGTATTATTCTTCTCTGAGTTACAGATTTCACAAAACAAAATATACATTTTTAGATACAAATAGATTTACAATAGTAAAAAACACTCTTTCTAAATTATATAATCAAGTCAGGCCTGTGATTTTTTTTTTTTTTATTTAAATAAGATAAGGACAGAATGGAGCAGAGACTGCATCATCTATCTTGCCTGATGTTCTTATTTCATTATGGTGAGCTTATAAAATTCACTAATTCAGAAACAGAGTGATAGACAAAAATGTATAAAACATACTGGATACCAAGCAAAATGGGCTGGGCCTAAAACTCCCCAAAATTCTTAGATCAGCAGCATATACAGTGGCTTTCTACAATAATTTGACAATTTAGGGGAAAAACTATTATTGCTGTAAAGAATTCCCTATTTTACAATACAACTACTGACTGCTGAAATGATACATAAATGTTTCTTGGAGAAATGCAAAATTATTTGCTTTAGTGAGTATGGCTACTAAAATAATTATAACTGACATTTAGAATCAGCCAATTCAGAATGATTTTGAGTTTCCTATGGAAAAACAGTCTTTCTGTTTTAAACATTATATCCAGTTAGAAAGACTATAATAGATGAAAGTATTAAACTGGCTTTTCTTTTCCTTCTAGGTGATACGGAGTGAAGGGACAGTAGTTATGGAGGGTCTATATTATATGAACAAAAGTTCATAAAACTGAATGCTGTTGTTGTGTCTTTCGGCTTTTCCCGGTTAGGGGTCACCACAGCGGAACTCCAGTCCGCTAATGATTGGCAGTTGATTTTTACGTGCTGAGTTGCCAGCCCTAACGCACAACCTTCAACGAAGGTGCGCCCATTCACGCATGTCTCCACAGAAGACGCTCTAGCTGAGAATCGAACGGGACAACAAATGCCGGACTTAGAACCCTTTATTGTGGAGGGCTACCCCCCACACCCACTGCTAATTATATATACCAACTCCGAGATCGCACTTCAGTGAGGAAAGGGCAAATTTCCCGATCTTCACTGTACCGCAATCTCACAAAAAACACATCAATGAATGGCATTTTTGCAAATACAGCCATTCGATATTTTGGACTTTCGTTCTTCTAATAGGAACCCTTTATGGATTAGTTCTTGTTAGCATTCTATTTTCTACCCCATTATTGTAATCTCAATATAAATGTTTCAAATTAATAAAAATATATTTTTAAAAAGTGGATAGCGGAGGCTGAATGAGTCAGTGAACCATCATACTGGAAATGTTAGGTGCTGTGCTACAATTTTCTCTAACAGTCACAAAACAAACCCCCCCCCCCACCATACAAATACTCCACATAAAATGTAGAAAATATGAATAAAAATAGGCATTTACCTAGTATGTCTACACAAGTGTTACTTAAGTAAAAATCCCTTTGGAAATATGTCACAAAAAATATTTCTTAAAATAAAAGTTCACATTTAACAGGAAATACATTTTTTTCACAAAAAATGTGAAGTAAATGAAGGTCTTCCCCAGTAGGGGATTCATCTGTGTCAATTCTATGAAGCCAACAAAGGTGATGCATTTTGGATTCAAAACAGTTGTGAAGCTGTTTAGTACCAAGACTGCCTTTTCTACGGCTCTGCTCAAGCCACTGGAAGTTTGGGCATGTGGAAGGTGCTCTAAAGCTTTAAAGCAGGTCAGTGATTATATTCTAGACAAAGATATATATAACCTGTATAGATTAGGTTACTGCAATAATAAATTAAATGGAGAACATCATTTGTTCCCCCCACTCTGTTAATTCATTTTCAACATTTTAAGTTGATGATCATGTGGTCTTGACCAAATAAATTTCGTCAAAGTAAAACTTCAATAAACTAACATAAAACTCTATGCAGTTGTTCCTCTTCCTGTTCTGCAAGATTCTCTTTTTGTAATACTTTAGCAGGTGTCAGCTCCTCTAACTAGTTCATATTATGTTCTTCTCATCTCTTATTTCCACCCTGTTTTCAACTCCATTTTCTTCTTATCCCACTAACTAGCTATCCCTTCTAAAGGAATTTCCATCTTCTCTAATAATTCTCGATGTATAACCACTACCCATTCCTTAAATTCTTTCCTTATTAACAGATAAGTAGGAAACTATCAGGATTTCATTTTTAAATCCTTATCCTGCATGTTTAGATTCATTTTTATTAGTATATGATCTGATACTGTTATTTGACAGGTCTCAAAACATTTAATTAAATACACATGCTCCTGTGAAATGTAATTTCAATCCATTCTAGCCCAGTTGTTGTATCCTGAGGAATAAAATGTAAATTCTGAGTTTCTGCTACTGAAGTCACATCTTCTTTACCAAACATTTTCATATACCTCTTCAGGTATTTGCCTTCTTTTGTTGTATTTTCCCTTCTATGATCCCCAATGTATCCTTACTACTGTAGATCAGGTTTCTCATCAACAAATAATATTTCCCAATAAAAACTTAATGTTTATCATTTTTTTCTTAAACTCCATAACAGTAGTTTTAAGTGGAGTATAATTATAAACATGTATAATCACCACCCCCTGCCAATAACCTCAGACTACCATAAATCTACCATTACTGTCTTTTTCACTCTTCTGTTACTGTTGTAGGTCACTCAGTTAATATTATTAGTGCCATTTTCCTTTGTCCCTGATATTCTTCTAAATATCCATCCTGAAATTCTTTGATAAATTCACATGTTCATTTATATCCAAATATGTTACCTCTTGCTGACTTCAACAATTGGCTTAGTTTCTGATGTCTTTCCAAGAGGATCCACTATCTGTCTGCCTGGGATGACATGGTTGACAAGCCTCAATGCTTTGCCAGAGATGGTCTCTGTCACCCCTGGGGTTCTGGATCTTGGCCAAGGCTCTTGCCTCCCCCATTGTACCTTTTTTAGGCTATGTCCCAAAGACAAATCTTCCAACATAAAAGATCTGTCAAAAAGCAAACTAATATGTCTGGACCTTAAAATAGGTTTAATCAAGGCCCATCCGTTTTATGGTTATAGATGTCCTTAAACCTAGGATTAGGGAAGGCAATGTGAGGAATACCACAGAGAAGAAGGAAGTTAATTGGATCATGAGAATGAGGGCAGATAAGGGTAAGGGCCTTAATGAAAGGGCCTCGATTAAACCTATTTTAAGGTCGAGACGTATTTTTATTACATAAGAATAAGGTCTTTGCTGTGTATTTGCTTATGTCAAACTAACAAAGTTCTATATAACCACTACCATTTTTATTCATATAATTTCTATCTGGGCCCCCCATATTCCACTAACTAGTTTTTGTACAATTCTAGTTTGTCTAGATATTTTATGTACAATAGGGTCTGGTAGTATTAATACTACTGGCTAGATAACCCCCTTATATGTTTAAGGACATCGTTATAAATGGTCATATATTTGTTTTGGATAGTAATCATTTGTATATAGTTGACAATTTTCATGATCCATATAAATTCCGTAGCGTTCTACATAGTGTAAGGCTGTAATAATACCTTGCATTGTATATGTTCTCCCTTCTGTATTTTATACGCACATCATGACAAGAGGGTGGTCATTCTAAGTTGTGCTGCATATGTTAATGTTGCTTCAGTAATTTATTAATTGCAATTTATAATGTAATAATGTTATGTAGGTCAGTGCTAGTATATGTACTTATTTTAAATGGTTACTTGGATTAAGGATATGAATATAGGCTGTTGTTGGATTTATTAGCCCACTACGAAGTTTGTATTTTTGCCCGAAGGAGAAATATGTTTATTTTATTTATGTAATATTGCAGTATTTCATGCAATTAGCCACCTTGGTGGCGAACATGTGCACAAGGCACCAATATTTGTTAGGTGGATGGATGATGAGTTAGTTTTTTGAAGTCCATGGCATGAGGTTTTTATAAAGAAGCGTGTGTTTTTAAGAAAAATTTGAAAAGTTGACTGAATAATTGCTTTTGTTTCACGTGCCTGTTATTTAAGCAATGGTTTGTATTTTCAATAGTTTTTAAGGTCTGATGAAGCGGTTAGTGAAAGTGCTTACCTAGTGCACGTAATAAAAGACTTTTTATATACTTTTATAGTGAGACTGGATTATTGGAAGCCTGGTGGTTGCCTCTTTACGCTCCTTGCTTTTGGGTTATTTTAACTTTAACTTGTTTCATTCCAGTTCTTCATATTACAATACAAAGCCTGGATATACTGAATTTAAGATTTTTTTTTTTACTTTATCGTCAATAGTAGCATATGCCAGTCACTCATAAAACTCCTCAACCATACAGTTAAAATACCACTGAATGTATAATATAAAGAACTGCTTTACACCATAACATGTAATTTACATAATTAACTTTTTATATAAATAAGAACTAAAACATTTTTACTTTAGTTATTGGAGTCCCTCCATTGTCCTTATAAACATTAATAACAAAGTGGAGTTTATGCTGTAGAGTCTTCCCACCAGTTTAACACAGTCAACAAACTTCCAGTGTATTTCAGCCACATCTTCTTCCAGAATGACTGTTCACATATCTCTAAATTATGGTTTACAATTAGAATGTCGAGAATCAGATACTCAACTAGAGTAAAGCTGAACTGGGGCTACAGACATTCAGAATGCCGAAGGCTGACAACATCAACTGCCTGACTTAAACCCACTTCTGGATCCAAGGTAGTGCTTGGTTCTGGATCCATACTGATAGTGTGTTTTCTGGATTCAAGGTATTTTGTAGGCTTATTCGTTGTCAGCATTCTGTGTTTCAGTGGTCAGTTGCAATTACTGGGCTAGTCAAGTATCTAATACTTAGCTTTCTAATAGGAGACCCTAAATTACATCTAATAGGTTCATAGGTTCATAGGTTGGTACTAGGCTATCGGCCCTATGCCCTAAACAAGCCTAGCCATAACAATTCCCTGGCTATTCCCTGGTTATTTCTTCCCACGCTATTTATTTCCCTGGACCCCTGTCTAGCAGGGCGACTGACGTGATCCCCAGGGTGAATTTCCTTTCTCCCATCCAATCATCAAGGTTCCTTTTGAAGAGAGCCAAAGAGGTGCTCTGCTTGACATGTATGGGCAGTTTATTCCAGAGTCTGGGGAGTCTCTGGGTCAGGAACCTATCCCTTCAGCATGTTTTGTGTATTGTGATGACAAACTTTAGACCCTGGAGCGTGTGGCTCTGAGGGATTGGGATTTCTTTAGGTGTAGCATGTCCAACAGCTCTGAGTTTAACATGGCCTTGTATGTTAAGCAGAGAGCACCTCGGAGTAGACAATATGCGAAATTGTATAGCTGGAGTTTTTTAAGGCAGTCAGCATAGGGTATCTGCTTTAGGCCTGTGATTCTTTTAGTAAGGTATTTCTGCGGCCTTTCCAGTTGTTGCAGATGTCTTGAGAGGTACATACCAAATGGGGCATTGTATTCTATAATGGGTCTAATGAGGGATAAATACAGTGGGACAATGACCTCTTTTTTTCTGGATGAAAAGCCCTTAGTGATGAGGTGTGCCACATAGAAGGATTTCCTGACTGATGTGGCGATGTGGTTATTGAAGGTGAGGCCACTGTCCACCTGTGTCCCTGAGTCTCTTATCACACTTTCGGTGTTTAATGTACTGCCACCTATGTGGTAATTCATGGGTACATGTTTTTTCCCAAAGGGGATAACTATACATTTCTTGGCACTGAGCTTGAGCCCATGGCTCTGGCACTAAGCATCTGTTTCTGTAAGGCACTTTAATCCCTTTAATGGGACTAATGCTTTACGATTCTCCCATTTATCCACTATTATCACATTGTTGCTTGTCTTCTTTTTTTCCAACAAACATCTTTATTAAAATTTCACATATGACATAGGTAATCTTACATTCATATAAATGAAAAACAAAGAAAATGACACCATTTTAGTTGCAATCTTTACACATCACAGACACCATTCAAACAACTGTAGTTGCAAACATTATACATAACTTCTAATCTATCCAGCCATTGTCAGTTAAGCATTATATAGCTCAATGAAATCCTGCCTCTTAAAACTTCATTCCCTCTCTGCATATATTGTTCCCGCAATTTTCCTATGTAGTTTACTCCTTCCCTTTTCCAAAGATCCCAATTCTAGTTGTTTTATCTCTGTTACTACATTCACTACTTCTAGTAAAGCTGGTCTAGACTTTGTATTTCCATTTTCTAGTAATTGCTTTTTTGTCAGCCATCATAATTAGAATCATCAAGGCTTTATTATGTCTAGGCAATTCTAATTCTGTATCATACCTCAAAAAATCATCTCCTCAGTCAGTCCAATCTGGTTACCCAGCATCTCCGACAGAGAGATGAAGCTTGTGTCTGTATTTTATTACATTTTATTCGATTAAATCTTTCATAGTCATTTGTCACCTTTTGGGTCATTTGTTCCATTATTTCTTGCTTGAAGTCGTTGACAATTATTTGCAGAGCTGCGGTGTGTGGATTTCCCAAGACACGGAGGTGCATTGTGATACAGTGTTTTTTTGGTTTCTTGTTCTTTAGTTTTTCCGTTCTTCACACCAGTGATTTTCTTTCATAAATATGAATATTGTTGAACCAATTTGTGTGTGGGTACATAATGTACTGCTATTGTCTTTGTTTTAGCTTCATTAATTTTGTATCCCGAGAAGATCTGAAACAATCTTAAAATGTTCCACAACACTGTAATGTCCCTTTCTGGTTTTGTCATGAATAAAATAATATCATCTGCAAACAGAGGTCGTTTTTCCTGACTGTTTATTTTCTTTTATCCTTGAAGTTCCAAGTCCCTTAATTTCTTTGCTAATGGTTCTAAATATAATGTAAACAATGAAGAGGAATGCAGACAAACTTGCCTGGTTTCTCTACTCAAGCAGAAGTTAACAGAGAGGACCCCACTCACTTTAATTTTTGACTCTGATCTCTCATATATACTTCTAATCAACCTTATAATTGTATCAGGGAAAGCAAATGCTTTCATTGCCAATGAAGTCCAAGTCTACTCTGTCAAATGCTTTCTCTGCATCAAGATCCACCAATAAAAGTGGTATTTTCTTACATTCTGCTTCCCTCTGGATCATCAATGTTTTGTTAATATTGTCAAATCTTTGCCTCCTCACCACAAAACCATACTGATCCATATCTATCAATCTTGGTATCACTTTTGCCATTCTTTCAACCATTATAGACATAAACACTTTATAATCATGGTTTAGTATTATAATGGGCCTGTATGAAGCTGGATCCGATAGATCTTTAGTCTCTTTAGGTATTACCATTACCACCTCCTTCTTCCAGGATGCTGGTACTTCTCTTCCTCTTAAAATACTGTTAAACAAAATCTTCCAGATCTTTATCAGTTTTTTTCCCTCCTAATTTCCAAACTTCCACAGGAATACCATCTATTCCTGGGGTCGTTCCTGTAGATTGGTTATACATAGCCATTTTTGTCTCATCTCGTCCTATCTTAACTGTTAGTAATTGAGCCTCATCTATCTCTAAGCTTGGCATATTTAATTCTTCCATAAACATTTCCATTTGTACTTTTTCTTGATTTCCATACTTCTCTGCTTTATACAAACTTTCATAAAATTTCCAAAATATTTCTAATACCTCTACACGATCTCTTATCTTCCTTGTTAAAGACTCCCCAAGGTTGGTGACAGCCCTTTCCACTTTCTGTTGCCTGAGTTGCTGTACTAAAAGTTTTTATGCTCTAGAATTTATTATCAAAATGAAGTTGCTTAAAAGCAATCTTTCTAAACTTGTGCATACTATTAAGGTAACCCCTTATTTTCTGTTTAGCATTCTGCAGTTGCTCCTTTTCTTGTTCTGAGAGATTTCCCCTATTTTGCAATAGTTTAACATTTGTCAATCCCTCTAAATAATTCTTGTTACTTCTTAACCACATCTCCATTTCTTTTATTTCCACCCTAGTTTTAAACTCCACTTTAATTTTATCCCACTCCCTAGCTATGTTTTCAGAAGAAAATTCTATCTTCACTAGTAGCTCCTGAATTAATTCCAAAACCCATTCCTTAAATTTCTCTTTTCAACCAATAGGAAGGAAAGCACCAGTGTCTCTTTTTTATTTGATTACCTGATGTTTTTATTTTAGTTATTGCTAGCACATGATCTGAAATAGTTATCAGATGCATTTCAAGACCTTCAATTAAATGCACATGTTCCTGGGAAATATAAAATCTATCTAGCCTAGCCCAGTTTATGTATCTTGGTGAATAATATATAAATTCACTCTGAACTCCTAATACTGAATTTACATCTTCCATGCCAAACATTTTCATAAATTTCTTTAAAAATCTACCCTCCTTTGTTATATTTTACCTTCTAGCCCCCCCAGACACATCTTGACTGTTGCAAACCAAATTCCAGTCTCCACCTATAAGTAATATTCCTTGCTGAAAGCTGATTATTTCTCCCAGAATTCTGTTAAGCTCCATTACAGCAGTTTTAGACAGGATGTAAATGCATGCCCATGTAATCCTCCTGGCTAGCCAGTAGCCCCTTAGTACTATGTATCTTCCATTATTATCTTTTTCCTCTTCTATCACTATTGGAGCTCCTCTTGCAATTAATATAAGAACTCCTCTTTTCATTTGCCCCAGATATTACGCTGAATAATCATCCTGAAAAACCTTTCTTTATCAAATTCACGTGTTCAGTTCTTTCTAGGTGTGTCTCCTGCAGTATAGCTATTTGCACACTACATTTTTTTAATATAGTTCACTACTCTTTTTTTATATTTATCTGTAAAACCATTCAAATTGAAACACATTACAGAATCATTTTCTTACATAGTTATTATTACCACCTTTTATGTATAACTGCTTTTTTGTGAAATGTCAAGTTCCAACTTTTATGTTACATGCATATGCATAGGTTCATAGGTTCACAGACATGCAGTTCGGCAGGTTGGTCTTTTATACAGTTGTTTCTTGTTATAGCCATTTGTTCCTATGCCACAGCTTAAATAACTTTTTGTTTTTTGAAAGCCCCCAAACAGAATAGCTCCCCCAAACCTATTAACTTAATAATAACATGAACATATTCAAATATTTAAGTTTTGCTTCCCAATAAGAACAAAAGTTCTAAGTTGATAGCCGCACAGACAGGCTAGAGTTAACCAAAAAGAAAGGTTAGTCATGCTAAGATGCATGGTACAGCCTGTGCTATTAGTAAGTGCTCTTTGACTTAGACTTTCATTACAGCTCTCCCAGCTGAGAAGACATAGGTTCATAGGTTCATAGGTTGGTACTAGGCTATCATCCCTAGGGTCTATACAAGCCTAGCCATAACAATTCCCTGGCTATTTCTTCCCACACTATTTACTTCCCTTGAATGCTTTCAGTAAACACTTTCTCCATGCCATTTCCCTTTTATCAAATTGTCTTCTAGTGACATGCAAACCAGACACAAAACTGCTAAGATTACCTTCTTTACCAGAAAAAAAAATCTTATAGTATTTAACATTCATTTACATGCTTTGTAATAAACTTGTCACTAGATAACACCTAGGGATTTAACACAGTCATTTTCCCATGCAAGTATGGAAAAAACACACTGATTTTTCTTTTGTCATACTCTCTTATCCAGACCCTTCCTCCCTCTCCTCTCCCTTTTTTCTATTGCAGTACCTAGATTTCTTAAAACTGAACAAAGAAAAACAGAGAAGGGAGAAAAAGAAAAAAAAGCCCCTGTTTATATTAGTATCCCCACTGCATTTAAAAAACACTGAGAAAACTTTACTTCAAGTCTAATTGGTTTTGTATTATCTTTAACGCTCTCACAGCTGGGAAAACCCCTGCTTGTTTTCAGAGAACATTATGACCTAGCCAATTTCTCTTTTCTTTTTTTCCCCTCATCCAATTCCCTTCCACCAGACTGTCTTCAGTTTCTTTTTATCAGATTGTCTTCATGGAGACACAAAGACCGTCCCCGGGATTCATGAAGCCCGGCGCAAGGCCGGTGTAAGGCCTGTGCCGGCGGTGCAGTGAATAGTCGGCGTAGTAGCGCCATATGCATAGTAATGAGAGTGCGCCGCAACCACAGACACGTGCGTAGTGTACGTGAGCGAGCCCAAGTAGGATGCGTCCGGAGGCGTGGCTAAGCCGGCAGGCGATGAGCAACCTAATGTGCTGACTGCCACGGTCCGCCCATAATAGTAATGGCAGCAGCCAGGGCCCGTGCAGAATGAAACGCACGTAGAGTATGCAACATAGTACCCGTCCCAACAAAACAGAGAAGCAAATACAACCCACGAAGCCCTAAGTGTACCCGTCCAAGGAACAAAGGATACACGTAACACCGTGTTTGTCCCGCAATGCACCGTCAGTGGGCATACCCAGAGAAGGTGTACCGCAGCATGTCAGCTTGCCGCACCGACATAGGAGTAGCGACTAAGGTTACCACTTGTCCCACTTTGCGAGGGGCAGTCCCTCTATGGGGGCAGTTGTGTCCCGATAAAAAATATTAAAAACGGCAAATGTGCTAAGATGGTAGGACATAATGATATCCCGTATTTAATGTAATGGTTGCATGAAATGGTTATTTCCGTAACTGAAATACCTAAATGTCACAAGAAACAGAATAAGCAACCAAACTGCTACAACAATAAGCTTTTATTTAGGCAAACAAGTGAAGTTCTATGCTATATAGTGACCGTGGGTATGTGTCGGCCTGTAAAATCTGATGTGAGTCCCGAAAATGTCCCACCTTGGCCACTGGAAAAGGTGGCAACCCCAGTAGCGACATGGGCATGGTCACCAGGGTTACCAGCTGTCCCACTCCGCTATGGACAGTCCCTCATTGGACAGATGTGTCCCGCCAAAGATCGAAAAACTGGCAAATGACCTGAGATTTCCTGCCAAAAATATTCCGCAATATACCTGAAATAGTAGCATAAAATATATATTTTGTATATGAAACACATACATGGCATAAGAAACTGAATAAGGAACCCAAATGCTAACAGAATAAGCGTATATTATGGCAAACAAGTGAAGTTCTGTCAACTCCACTTGCTGTGGGTATGTGTTGTCCTGCAAATTCCGATGTTTCCACAAAAGATGTCCCACTATGGGCATTGGAAAAGGTGTCAACCATAATGGTCACAAGCAGTAGTGAGAGCACACAGCCGGGTAGCCGTGTCGACATAACAACAGGAAGGAACCAAG
This sequence comes from Protopterus annectens, assembly GCF_019279795.1. Classification (NCBI taxonomy): domain Eukaryota; kingdom Metazoa; phylum Chordata; order Ceratodontiformes; family Protopteridae; genus Protopterus; species Protopterus annectens. The sequence goes on from NC_056725.1 coordinate 1,719,124,405, forward strand.
ATACCCTAAACACAGGCAAACATGTGCATAGCAACATGTCCCACACCCAGCAACGTGTTTGTCGACACAGGACGGCGTATGTGTAAGTGTAATATCCAGAAGCAGGACCCATGCATGCAGATGTAATACACAATAGCCCCATTGTAGCATGTAAGTCCCACCCATGTACGCCTGTGCACCCAAACCAGCTAGCATCCTTGTGCAGCTACACACCTACACACAATGGGCATACCTGAAATGTGGTAAGAAGTATTGTGTTAGGCAGTGCCACGCGGGCAAATATGTACCCCACATGTCACCAACCCACCTCAGGTACAGATATGGAAATGGCTGCATGTGAATGTGTCTGCAGAATGTGTACATCCCGCATGTGGTATGTACCCGTCCAAACCATATAGGTTTGCACATGCCACGGTGCACATAACTGTACACATGTGGACAAGTCGGGTTGTTGAACCACCGCATCGATGATTAGCTATGCAGAGAAGTCAAACACATATAGCGGAACATGTGCCTACCAAACAGGACGTCCTAACAGGGTGCCACAGGCACAGAAGGGGAAGGTGGGACATCACATGTGGAGAGTAGCGTTGCCGGACGGCCAAATACACACGGTCAAGGTAAAGGACGGAACAACATGCATATGGCCGGATGGATGTTGTTAGAAATATATATATATAGAAACACATATGAAGTGCCAGTTTAGAAGCAAAATACTATATAATGCATTGAATTGTACCGTACAATATGGCAGTAGAAATGATCATGCATGTAATTGGTGAAGCTTAGCAGCAGTGTGATCGAACACTGACCCTGGCAGTAACCAGTACAGCAGGCTTATGTCTCTCAGCATTAATTATCTGCTGGGTTACAGAAAAATAAATGTATGTACATGCATAACATCCTCCCTTCCCCTGAGGAGGATGGCCTTGTGAGCTCTATCGAAGATAGAGTACAACTCCTTACCAGAGAGACAAAGGAACGTATTAAGAAATGAACTGACTATTGTATCGGAACAGTCCAGGGTCCTTGAAACAGCTACAATTACAGAAGGACACTGTAATTGACCAGGTGCCTTGCAAGGCTGTGTTATTCTCATGGGAAAACATTTTAAAAGCATGACCTCAGCACCCACGTATGTATAGAATATTGTGGACCATAGTGATGGAAATGCCCTGTGACCGTCCACGCCAGTAAGGTGGGCAAAAGCTGATTGTAAACACTATATAAAGAAATTGCTTACTGTATAGAGTCAGACAAAACTCTCATACTTGGACTGTATATTATTTTGCCTGCCTGTGTACACTACTAAAACGTTGTGGACCCGAGCTTCCTGTGTTATTGACTGTCACCTAGAAAAGCCTACTGATTTCAACAGTCTGGTTTTAACAACTTATTTGACATTGTGGTCCTTGTCATCCGGAATTCCCTTGGTAAGCTACAGGTCAGAGTGCATGGGTGGTTAGACGTGCGCAGGAGAATTTGCCTAAATGGTTCTTCTCGAGTGAAAAGACCTCCGACTGAATTGTTGTGTGTAAAGAGGCTGTCCACTGTCTGATCTGTGGCTGAAAAGCGGAAAACTGGATCCCAAGAAGAAAACGTGCAGTCATAAACAGGAGGCTCAGGTAAGGAGGGTTTGCCTCTTTGTCTCTATTGTAGATCAGGGACCAGACTACATTGTGTTTCTGTTAACAGTTGTGATAGCAGGTCGAAGACCAATCCAAGTAGTTTTAAATCTGGACATAGATCAGGGGAACACAGAGTAGAGTAAATAGTCATTGTAGACACTACAGTGGATACAGGGAAGGAGATACCACGTGGTACGAGAGAAGGGTTACGTAACAGTCGTGTAGAGGATATGGGAGATTAGTGCACAAACAGATCATGTGATCCGTGTTTGACGGGTGACGTGAAGTATATGCAATTGCAGAGGGCACATAATGTGAGATATTCTGCAAAATGGGGTAATAAATATGACACTGATGGTATAGTAGACAAAATATCGTTACTGAAACATTGGAATCACTGAAAATGTGATGCAAGTTT
>NC_056725.1:1719160958-1719235958 GCF_019279795.1 Protopterus annectens
ACTGACACACATTCTCAGGACACGGTTCTGACTGCTGTGGATGTGTGTGATGCTGTCAACAACCATGACTGCACCAGATGGTGTCATCTGGATGTAACATTCACAACACACACCTACCTTCACATAGCAACACATCATCCACAAGGATGGACATCCCTGCATGAACACTGTATGCAGTATGTCTGTATGACCACTGCATGCACCACTGGTAGCCACCAGCATGGCTGCCAACAGCGGCAGTGTGTATCCTGTGTGAACATGGGTTACACCATTCACAACACACCTGTGTCAGATGTCCCTGTTGTGTGTCACAGTGCAGTTCCACACATCATGTAACAGTATGCATCATGTACCGGTATGTTGCAGACATGTGAACGGCTGTGCAAGTCAACATATGCACACATGACACATCACCTGGTACAACATGTCTGTCTTACCACATACTATTGTGACCACCCTGTGATGACATTGTACAGGCTACGTGGAATGGGACATCTGATGGCTCAATGGTGTATTCACCCTCTGGGTGTGTGTCTAGCCGAGTGTACAGTAGGCAGTGGTCTGCACACAGGGATACTGTACATCTGACTACTCTGTCACTGCGACTGTTGACTATGATCATACTGTACTTATGCAGGCATGTGGTATTGATCCAGTATGACAGTCATGGTCAACCACAGTACTGTGGCACACATGACCTGCGGACATCTGCCTAGGGTGTGGGGCCCACATGTCCATCTTCACATGCTATGCTGCCTCTGCAGCAGTGTCACATGTCTGTCACCAGCAGGGCTGTCACAGGCAGGCACGGCATGCGGTGATGTGTGACAATGCTTGCACCCCCCACTGTGCTGTACACATGCACTGCACACACAGTAAGGCATGCCTGACATTAATCTGCAGTGCCTGGGACCTGCCTCCATGCTCTATGGAGCACACCTGCCGTTCCAGATTGTACACAGATCATACCTCCCAGGCACATACCTGGACTGCAACACACACAGGTGAGTGGATCCCACATCACACAGTGATGTACACACATACTGTTTTTCTAAGAGAAATGCATCATAGGTACTCCATGTTCGGATACCCATGTTTGTGACCGCTAGACACATTGTGACACGTGACAGTGAATACACTGTACACCACAGGTTACATGCTGGCTGTGTTATCATACTGTACATTGCACCTCGGACAGTTGCTACTGCCATGTGCTGACAGCAACACGCACTTCCCTAGTATGGACTCCCATGTACCCACGCATGCTTGGCCATGCACTACACATAGCTGGGTGACACATTAAACAAGACATACCATACCTACACTACCCTTGGCATGCACCATACCTCCATGTGTCTGTGTGCTATACCTACAGACATCCCCCCTCTGGTTGATGGACATATATGCTTTGCGGCCCTGCTAGCCACACCCTGGACACACACCCATTGCAGCATACATGGTACATGTGCTCAACAGCCGGTACTACCAACATCTGCTGACGGGGTAGTTAATGGCATGGCACCCCGGCAGACGGACAGTATACATGACTATGCTGACATATCACGATGCACTTCCGCTACATGTACGCACTGGTAGGGACCATGCTATTCCACACAGAGACATGGTGGTACTGGCCTTTTCACAGATGCCACGGTGGTATGCATGTTCCATGCACATGTGCTGTATGGGCGCATGTGCAGGCTGTTGCACGGTGGGTATGTTCAAATGTGTGTGGTGCATCACTTGACAGTCATGGTGTGTCCTCGTGGTCCATCACATACTCCACAGCTAGCTACCTACACATGACCACCATACTTTGCAGTGTGGGCCCTCACGCAGTGTGGTGGTATGTCTGTGTTGTTTGGCTACATCCACATTCAATGTAGCATACGACAGTCACCCAGGCATTGCCGACAGATATGTTGTTGGCAACATGCCAGCCAATGGGTTACCTACCAATGATATACACTCTCAATCACTACAGGGTTCCAATCCATACATGGACATCGCATTGTCCCTGTGGACACATACATGGTACTGCCATGCACACATTATGTCCTCGGACACTGTCCCAATGTCACCTCCAATCTCCATAGCTGTTATATCCCGCCAAACTGGTTGTTATGTGTCTCTGCAGCAGCCCACTGAATTAACTGCTAGCCCATTCATGGACGTTGTGTACCTTGACCACCACACCACCGCATCTATCACACTACACATGGGTGGTAGTGCATTGCACGTGTGGGACTGCATTCATACAGACATGACTGCCCCATTCGGTATGGCACTGGGGCACATCCTCACATACATGCTTCACACACTCATTGATGACGTCCATGCCTTTACTGGCACCCTTGTTGGGCGTCTGTGTGCCACAGCACACCACATCCACATGATGGCCACCTGTCATACCATTGCATGGGTGGTTGGTGTAGTACAGAGGGTAACAGATCAGACATTATCCCCACATTGCCCTTCAGCACCATTCCACATTCTGGTATTGGCAATGTACACATCCACCATCACATCATACCCTGTGTCTCAGGATGTTAGGCTATGTGACTCCTGGACAGGTAACACAGTGGTGCAAGCATATCATGCTACCTACGACATGTAAAGTACATGTGGCATTACACAGTCCTCAGTCATGTGTCCCCTCATGTTCACTATTTGCTTACATACACAACATGCTGTCACGGAGTAATGTCCATGTCTACATGTCCCACATCTACATACCTGGCAGCATTCTAGCTCCAGCAGCTCATACTGCTAACATCCATGCAGGTGTCAGTGTGGCAGATATATCGTGTAGATGTCATTGTGTCAGATACATCACGGATGGTGCATACACATCACCTTTGCATAGCGACAGTCCTCCACTGGGTATCACGTGGATACTGTCCCTATACATGCATATCACATTGTACATGGTTGCTGTACACACACATGCCCCACATGGTGCTGTGGTTGCCATATTCCACTGTGGCGTGTGTACACATCTGCAAGGCCTCACATATCTGGACTATGTGTGTTGCTGGGACATTGGTAGGCTTTGTACTTGTGCCATACACACATCTACACACGGGCAGGGTTACTATAACACATTCGTGGTGTGCCTTTCACAATGGCTACAACTTTCCATGTCACAGTATAGTCATGCCGCGATGTATACCAGGCTCAGACAGTTTACATATGCAGATGACACACGGGGAACACATCTGTACTCATCTGCATACCACTTACACAGTGGTGTCATGTACTCTGCCATGGGCCATGTCCTCCGCATTACTGGTGCATGTAGTACTCCTACATGGCGTCTGCAGTGAGCAGGGTGAATGAAGCAGTCATGCATATGTGCACACAAGCCACATTGCTTAGCCTGGCCTTCTGTTTACCTACACAGACTGGACACACACCATGCTGTAGAACATAGGTCCTGTGCACATCCCACAGGGACACACTGTGGCACTGGTCATGTGATAGCTCCCTTGCTGATAGGGTGACACATACACATGGGACCACCACAACAGCAGTACTGTGTAGACATGCAGTTGACATCCACCTTTGCTGTCCAGTGGACAGTACCATGGGGGGTGGCACGACTGTGTACATTGCATATGTGTTTACACATGGACCTGCCAGACATCATTGTTGCACACATTGCACCTGCTACAGATAGCTTGGACATGGTTACTTGATGTTCCTTCCATTTTGGGTGGCTATTCTGCTACTGCTCTGTCCCATATCTGCAGGCCATACATATTCTGTTAATGTACATAACACTAGGCCATACGTCCATCATGCATGCTATGCCTGTGATACTGTGTATAATGTCTGAACGTATCCATCATGATAGCTTTACATTATACATACTTGACATGGTCACCCCTACTGCGAGGCATACGTGCACGTCGTGCACACATTACGTATGACAACGACAATATCTGCCCATACACATGTGTGCTGTGACACTATACATACATGTCCTATCCCCTGCTGTGGCACTTCATTGTTGGACATCCACTGCCAGCATCAGCGTGGGTGGTGGCATTGTTCTGTGTTTTAAATCACGGTGGCACCCCTTAGCCTATCCCAGCTGTGTACATGATGTCCCACTGCTGTGCACACGGTGTCCACAGTGGTTGGTATACTCAGCAGGTTAACACTACATAACCACCTTTCACCACTCTCTCCTTTATGGACAGGTATCTTTACTGACAAAAACCGTTCTCATACAGTGCAGAGTCGTCATACATATCATGCGTTACACAGCAGTACATCTCGTGGGTTCTACATACCTTTCCTGTATTGCTTTCCGTATTCCGTTTGTGTCTCGCTACTGACAACTGATCGGCTCTTGTAGGAATAACGTCTTTGTTCGGTATGAACATACAGTTTGACTATCGTGGGAGTCTTCCTTATATCCGTCGTCACCTGCGGCATGTGGGTTCATCACACCAATAGCTGTTCCTCGGTGTGTACTTATGCGCATATCACCTGTGCATCTCCTCCATTCGTACGGTACTCGTCGGAACTAGGCCATAGTTCATTCATCGTCTGGGCGTTGGTTATCTGCACTACCTTCGTGGGGATGGTATGTATTGTGTTATATTATGTGTGACTACAACTGCTATGTGTCGCGTCAGGTACATTTGGCTGTGGTGTTAGCCTTGGATTGTGTGTGTTGGGTATGGTATTATGTTCCACATGTGGGTGTCCGTGTCCTGCCGGCGTCTGTCGATGGCGTTTTGCATTCTGATGTGTAACATAGCTCTTGTATTCCTGTACACAACGGATGCAGGTATGCATCCTCTGCTGATAGTGGTTCCCACGCGGGATGTTGCGGGTATGCCGCTGTCATTGACTGCCTGTATGTTTTTGCTGCTATTTCGGATTGTATCCCTTTGATATGTGCGATGGGGTATATCGGCGGCTGTGGGTGACGGGTACGGGTTGTGGGCCTTGCATTTGTACATACACGGTATGCTTCTGTGTGTTCTCCATCCCTGCCTGGGGAGGTACAAGTTACCTGTCTGTTGTTCTAGGAGTGTAGGTTTTGTTGATGTCGTCTACTGTCAGTACCGCTTGCTTGTGTGCTTCCTGCATGTATTCCTCCGTCACATCAATAGTATATCTGCAGCTGTTCGTAGGTGCCGAGTATCCCTTGGCATTTTGTCACGGATATTTACGGTCATTGTGGTCCTGTAGTTGGGACGGCCTGTATGCTACCGGTTGCCACCTACTCGGGTGGCGATTGCTTGTTTAACACTCGTAGAATACACAGCGGTGTTTACGGGACGATACGTGTCCACGATCGGTGCCGGGATGGCACATGCATATTTCCGCGGTACATAACTATTGCTGCGTAACGTTGCTGATATATCGTATTGGAATTAACATGTCGGCGCCATACATCCGGTGATGGTTTGTACATGCGTCCTTTGCATGTCATGTTGCCTATACTCCTGTGGTACATTCTGGGACATTTTCGATTTGCATCGTTTTACGTCGCCACGAGCCTAGCCAGTGAGGAGCTCTCAGTACTACTTTGTGGGTACTGCTATACATACGCCTGTGGTTCTTATACTGTATGCCTACACATGTTATTCCACTCCGCCTGTCACATGCCACCTACATACACATTTTATAGTGTCACACACATTACACTGGCACAGCGGAACACACGACACCCTCACCTCACACATAGACATACTGCCGCTTTCGCAGGGACGGTTGCACACAGTACCTACGTTGACCACATCGCCGGCGGCGGTGTCTACCTCCGCCCTCATATCCTGAGAATATTACACGCACATGTCCTGTTACTGTATCGTGGCCTGGCGATCATCCCGAATGGCGAATATGCATTTAGGTGGGTTGACCTTTCCATTGGTGGCGTTCCCTGCTCTGTCCACCCTCCGGGATAGTCGGGTTGTCATTCAGTATGTTTACTATGTTGAGAGTTCGCATCTTATTGCATCTGTAACCTTGCATCCCTGTGATTCCCTGTTTAACTTGTTGTACTTTATATCTGTGTATGTGTACATATATTTCTACATGTGTAATGATATCTATATCCATATTTGTGTATGCACATATGTAGACACCTTGCGCCGAACGTGGCAGCAGACGGCTACGCCGTCTGCTGTCGGACCCGCGTGCGGTTGAGGTGTTGCCGTTCCATGCTCTGCTGGCTGTTGGTTGTGCAGTGTTTGGGTGCTACCTATGTTGGAGTCACACATGGGACCGCCCATACAGTACACATTACGGGTGGACATGTTTGTGTGCCGTCCATTTCACTGTGTGTGCAGGTAGGGAGGTGTCAGTCCATGGGGCCTACGCTGTCAGAGTATGTGCTATACGTTCCCTCTTTGCCAAGGCATAGGCATATTGGGTACGCCTCCGTCTGCCTACTGGGGCTGGCACAGTATGTTCATGGCGCTGAACGCCCTGTGCCTGTGCTTGCCTTGCCAGTTGTGGCGGGCTTGGTGGCCCTACACCATTATGTCCCTGCGGCAGCTGTTTCCGCAGGATCATATTATGTAGCATAGCACATACTATGAATATGTGGGCACATGTGCCTGGAGAGTACTGCAAGGCTCCACCAGATGTATCCAAGCACCGGAACCGTGATTTCAACATCCCAAACACACGCTCTATGATTATTCTGGTTTGTGCGTGTGCCTCATTATGGCGTTCTTGCATGTGTGTGTGTGTGCATTTCTGATGGGTGTCATCATCCACGGCTCCAATGCGTAGCCAGCATCCCCCACAAGGTGACCTTGTGTGATGTCCCCCCTGGTGAATACCTGATACAGCTGTGAGGCATGCCAGATATGGGAGTCGTGGTAGCTTCTGGGGCTGCCAGCACACACATCCATGATAATGCCCTGCGCATTGCGCACGACCTGGCAATTGATGGAGGGGAATCCCTTGCGGTTTATGTAGCGTCTACCCTGCTCACCGGGTGGTGACTTGATTTCTATGTGCGTACAGTCTATCGAACCCAGTACCTCTGGGTATTGTGCCACATGGTGGAAGTGGCGCATATTGCTAGCCAACTACTCCTGATATCTGGGGAAGTATATATACTCATGGGCATGTCGTAACATGGCATCCAGAAACTGGTGTAGTACCCTGGATGCTGATGCCTGTGAGATGCCCATTATATCCCCGGTTGGCCTTTGAAAGGTACCTGTTGCCAGTATTCGCAAGCTTACACATACCTTTGTGTCCACTGGGATGGGCTCCCCTCTGTTGTCTCTTGTTCTCAGGCTTGGCCGGCACAGCTCCACTATTTGCTGTAACGTGTCCCTGTCCACCCTGTAACGCTCTACTATCTCCAGGTCTTGCAGCCCCTGGTAGGTCACCCTTGGTCTGAACACTCTCCTTCTCCTCTGAGGCCTCCGGTAGTTGTCGGCACCCTCCTCCACAACTCCGTCTGTCTCTAACACATGCTGATGCATCACGGCCACGGCAGCACCCAACATATACATTTTAGAAGTTCCCCGTGTGTTTACACCGTAAGGCGCAGCGTTTGGGAATTCGCGCTGTGTGTTGTGTGCATTCCCACTTTATAGTGTTCCACTGTACACCCGGTGATGCCATTGGGTGTGTCTCTGCTGCCGTATCTGTGGGCTATCTACCGTGTTTTACCGTTGGCACTGCAACGCTGTTGCCTTTGGTGTTACATTACACTTGCCTGCATTGGTTTAGCTTTACACCTTACTTTACTGTTTCTGCACGTTGCACCTACTATTTACGGGAGTGCATCCTGCAGGCACATGACATGTCATGCACTTTGTCTGCCGCCGCCGTTATGCTAACTCTCTCCTTGGCTGTGCTGTATCTGTTCTTCGCTCTTTGCATTTCTGCAACATCCACTACTTTCTTTGCATTCATATTCCTCCCCTTTCCCGTTTTGTAGATTTCTGCATGCAGAGTTGTCAGCTGCCGCCGATTGCCCTCCGTCGGTTGATTGGTGTTAATTGCTCATTACGACTCCAATTACACTGCTTCCGCATTTCCTCATATTCTCCGCATCACCTTCCTGTATCCATGGTTGTTGACGGGGCGGCCGTCACATGACTGGTTTGGGGAACGTAGTCATCCTCGTGCACATGCATCTGTGCATGCATTGTATACTCTCACCGCATCTATTTCCTCACACGCCGGTCCTGATGCTGTGATGTGCATTGTACAGCCCAGGTTTGCTGGGCTCCAATGTGCTTCCTCCTACAGCGGCACACCCCTCTGCGATTGACAGGTGTTCCCTGTAGGCCACTCCTCGGTGTTTTACCGCTGCGCCGTTTGGTGCAGCCTTACGCCGGCGGGGGGTTTGCGATTCAGTATTATCTGCCTCATTTGCATGGCATTGACTACTAATACATGGTTACGGCGCCAGACACCGACGCCACTCCTTGGCAACCCTTGGGCTGTGGTTGTGGCTTTCCATTCATACTATGGTGTATTGTGGCTGTGATGCTGATGTGTCTTATACTGCTCTTTTATGGCATTGTCATATTACTTCATTGTTCCTCACCTTCCGCGGACATGTCCTGGGGTTCTGCTGTGGTTTCTGCGTACATGACATTTATGTCGTTATTTACATTTTCTGCAGGTTTTCCTTTGACATTCTCGATTTCTTTCCACATTGCCATGTTGCACCACTATGATACATGACGTTGGCAGCCTTCCGTTACTCCTATGTCATGTTTGGATATATGTAAACCATTTTTTTTTGGTTTACATTGCCGTGCTGTTATGCTACGCCCGCGCCACTTCGTGAATCGCTACTTGCCTTCATTTGCATGGTGCAACACCGCACATGGGGTATTTAACATACCTACGCCGGAGGCGGCGCAACTCCGGCGTACGCCGCTGATGCACGTGGGTTTGGATCGTACCTGAATCACTCGGCGGCCATGTCTGGCATTGTGGCGCCTACGCTATGCGTGCGCCTGGCGCAAGGTTCATGAATCCCGGGGCAAGTGTAGAGTTGCTACTTAGTATACAGACATGCATTTGCTAGAAAAAAAGCCTCATAATATTCAATATTCTTTTTCATTTACTTGCTCTCTCTTAAAACTAATCAGTCTAAGGTCCTTAATCAGTCATTTCCCCAAGCAAGAATGAAAAAAAATTAACTTTGTCATGCATTTTTAACCAGGCTCCTTTTTCTTTTTTTTAATCATTGCATTGCTTATATTTCTCAAAACTGTACAAGAAGAAAGACAGGAGTGGGGAGAAAAGGAAAAACAATACCACCTGTTTACAATCCTCATTACCCTTAAAAATAGCATGCAAGGAAAACCATGCACCATAAATACAGTATGATTAAGAAAAGAAAGTATTTTCTTTACTTACAGTTAGCTTTCTCCCCTCTCTTCCCCTCCCCAAGGCATTTTTCTGAACATTCGTAACATGAAGTAGGGCATATACTTTAAGTCCCCCACAAATCCCACAAATTTTGAAGAAGTCTAATATTTCCAGATTCTTTTGTTCTGTCATATTTCATAAGTATAATTATTGCATTGTAATCCCACATTAAATTACTGGTTTTATTACTTTTCTTCATCATCACCCAGATCCTGTCTCTGCTTCACTTCCAATGTACTCTTGATTCTACTAGTCAACTCTCATGCACCCTTCCTTCTCTCCATTTTCCATTGAAATACTGGAAAAGGTTTCACAGGTACAGCCTCTCTATGGTCTTTATTACCAGAGGAACAAGAAGCAGAATCTTCTTCTGTTTTCACAGCTCACTTTTTGTTGGACAAACTTTGTATTTCCTCCTTAGCATGCACTTCATCAAAAAATGATTTTGTCCCGCCAGAGAAGAATAGCTTGAAGACAGCTACATACAGCAGTTTGAACCTCACACCTGCATTTCAACATTCTCTGAATAGTGGAATGAATTTACTTCACTTTTGCTTGGCATACAATGAGTAATCATTCTTCACAAACACTCTGCTGTCTCCTATTTTTAATATTTTGTCCTTCTGCCAGTTTTGTCAGAATCAACTCCTGCTGGTAGGATTGCATCCTTACTATTAAAGGTCTAGGCTGCTTTCTTATAGCTAGGTTCAGAACATACACACAATGTGCCCTTTCAACTAACAGCTCCTGCTGTGGAATACCAGTCCAGTTGCTTATTTGTGCTTTCATAAAATGAATGCAGTCTGTTCCTTCCAGCTTCTCTGGTATAGCTGAAAATCTCAGGTTTTCCCTATGTGCTGTGTCCTCTACTATTATTTTTTTAAACACCTCTTCTTGAGCAGTCTGATATTCAGCAAGTCTTTTCTTCATTTCGATCTCTGATTTTTGCAGCTTTATCATCTCATCCGAATATCTGCTTAAAGTTTATTTCATTTTTTTCAGCTTTTTGTCTGTGTTGATATACTCTAGCAGTGTTTTGTTTATTTTAGCCAGGTCTATATACAGTTGTCTTTTATCTTCCTGTAGGTTATTGGAAGTCATGTCTGAAGGTTGCATTGCTTTTGCAGAACTTTCCCCAGAAAATGTTTCTTCCTCACTTTTTGTAGCTGATTTTTTCCAGGTCTTCTGTATTTCTTTATTCCTGGCATCCAGGCAGTGTACTTATTTGCCAGTTACTGAAATGTACCAATAAACACAAGTCTACTGGCCTTCTCTGCTTAGTTTCTGTTTTCACACTGGGAGAGCAAGAAACAAACTGTTACTCAGTGTGCAGCCATACTGAAAGTTGGTGCTTGTCTTCTTCTTGATCAATATGATCTCCCAACAACAATCACTGTTTAAAGTCCTGTGTACTCCTGATTCTTCTATTTAGCTTCTGGGCTTTTTTTTCCTGTCATTCAAGCATTTTCCTTTGAAACAATGGAAAAGTTTCAATAGCAAGACTTCCTATGGGTTTCCCCACTCCCAGAAGAATGAGAGGCAGACTCCCCTTCAGCTTGCTGGCCCACCTTTTCTTGGCTAAATATTTTATTTCCTCTCCTGCTTGCTTTATATCGAACAATGTCTCTGATCCTCTAGGAAGAAAATATTCTGAAGACAGCTAGATATAGCAATTTGAATCCCATGCCTGCTCGTCAACATTCCCTAATTGTTGGGACAAACTTGCTTCTCTTCTGCCTGGTGTACAGAGAAAAAGAAATTATGTACTTGCCATAATGTTCCATGTGTGTTGTCCAGTTCAACCTTTATTCTCATTGATGGGTCAGATCCGATGTATCTGATCCATCTCGGCCTTTACAAAAGCTTGAGGTCTTCAGCAAAGCTCGTAAGCATCCTTGACTACCCACAATGCAGTTCCCTAACTTCCTCAGATCGTGTTTGCCCCCAGCAACTCATACGAATGAAAATAACGCCCCCAATATATGCATATGCATAAGAGTATATATATATATATATATATATATATATATATATATATATATATATATATATATATATATATATATAAATAGGCCAAGGCAGAATTTCTGAGACTATGAAGATCTGCAAACCCAATAACTACTAGGTCTCCCAGGAGTATAGGAAGGGGGTATGACGGGTGGGTTGTTAGAATAAAGGTCGAGATGGACAACACACATGGAACGTTATGGTAAGTACATAACTTCTTTATGTGTTATTTTCAATATCGTCTTTATTCTCACTGATGGGACCACATCCCAAGCAACCTAACTCTTGGGTGGCTCATAGGAGTATACTCCTCAGAGCCATAGAACCAAATAGGCTCTAGTTCTTGAAGCCAAATCCACTTTGTAATGAGTAATAAAGGTATGATGTTTCACACACATAGCTGCAGCACAGATGTTATCTAAAGGCAACCTTGCCTGAAAAGCTGTAGATGTAGCTATTGACCTGGTGGAATGCGCTTTAACATGGAATGGAGGAGTTCTATTCTTAGAGTTGCAGATGGAGGATATACAAAAAAGTGAGCCATCTAGACAAAGTGACTTTTGAAACTGATTGACCTTTTCTAATGTCAGAGTAAGATATAAAGAGCTGATCTGATTTTCTAAATTCAGACATTCTGTGTAAATAGAAACATAACTGTCTACGGACGTCCGGAAGATGTAAATATTCTCCCCTGTTTTGGAACTTTGGGAAGAAAACTGGCAGCTCAATGGACTGGTTGAGGTTAGTTTCTAATACAACCTCTGGAAGATAAGCAAGATTAGTGCTTAAAGAAACTCTGTCCTTATGAAAAACTAGGTACAGGGGCTTGACAGACAAAGCTTACAATTCTGAAAATCTTCTGGCTGAAGTAATAGCCACTAAAAAGAGTGTTTTCCAAAATAGAAATTTCAAATCACATGTGGCCAATGGTTCAAAGAAAGGACAGATATTTGTCAAGATGAAATTTAGATCACAGGGAGAGTTGTGTTTTTGTATGGAGGTCTTATCATTATAGTGCCTTTCAAAAAGGCTTTACAAAGCCTGTGAGACATAATCGCAACTCCATTTTTGCCTACATGGAAACTTGAAATCGCTGCCAACTGAACTCTAATAGTGGAAGCAGCAGCTCCTTCATGAAAAAGTTTTGCTAAAAATTCTAGAAGAGAATGTATGGGAGCCAAAAAGTGATTTATCTGATTATTGCTGGCCCATGTAACAAACCTCTTCTATTTACTCTTGTACAATCTTTGTGTGGAAGTTTTATGAGAAGGCAACAAAATATGTTTGACTGGGGAGGAAACCTGGCTATCAGGGGAACTGGAGCAGCCAAGCTGTTAGTTTGAGATTGTGTAGGCTGGGATGTACCATTCCTGAAGGGTGAGTCGGAAGATCTGGAGCAGGCTCCAGAATCCATGGTTCATCCCAAAGATGAGGCTGAAGAAAGGGAAACCAGATTTGATGAGGCCAATAAGCAGCAATCAGGATAATGGTGGTCTCCAACAAACTTGTTTTCTGTATTAACTTGGGAATCAGAGGGATTGGAGAGAAAGCATAGAGGATCCCAGAGGCCAATCATGAACAAGTGCATCCCTTGGTGACTTCCCATGGGAGGGATCAGGGCAAAGTAGTTGCTGCATTTGGCATTGGCTGGTAAAGCAAAGTGATCGCAGCAAGGCTGGCCCCATTTCCAGAAAATCTCTTCCGCAACCAGCTGATTGAAGGACCACTCATGTGGCCATAAGATGGCCCTGCTTAAATTGTCTGCAATCACATTGGATTTTTCCCGGGATTTGCGTTGCAATCCGAAAACAGATGGAGGCCACTGCCCATTTTCAAACCCTTAGAGCTTCTCAACAAAGGGGGTAAGATCTAGCTCCCCTGTGTCTGCTTATGTACCAGATGACTGACCTATTGTCTGAGTGAATTGCTATCATTCCCAGAGGGAGAGTGTCTTGAAATGCTTGCAACACTAAAATCACCACTCTCATCTCCAGGATGTTCATGTACAAATGAGCCTCTTTATAATGAAAGATGCCTTGAACTGTCTTCCCGAGATAATGTCCCCCACCCCACCGTATCTGGGAAGTGTACGTGGTCACTGTAGCTTGGGGTTGAGGAGGAATGAAGGGACAGCCTTGGGATACTAAGGGAGAATGAATCCACCATTGGAAATCCTTTTTGCAGAAGTTGGTTATGAAGATTTTGTGTGACATCGGAAGATCTAGGATTGACCATTGTGCGGACAGTAACCACTGAAGTATCCTCATGTACAAATGAGCTAGATGAATAAGTACGATGGATGTTGCCATCTTTCCTAGTACCTGAAGAACTAGTTTTGCAGAGGGTCGGGTCTTCCTGATTAATCACTTTACATGAAGGAGAAGGTCATGGACTCTGTCTTGAGGGAGTCTCGTTAGCAATGTAGTTGTGTTTATTTCTGCTCCTATGAGTATTATATTTTGACATGGCTCTAGAGCAGATTTGTCATAATTTATGGTAATGCCTAGTGAGGAACAAAGCTGAAGAGTATAATCCCTGGATTGTAGCAGAAGATAACTGGTCAGGGTGATTATAAGCCAGTCGATCAGATACAGAAACACTGGGAATCTTCAGCATGTCAGGTGAGCTGCCACTACTGCCATGCATTTGGTGAACACTCTGGGGGCTTTGGTGAGGCCAAAGGGCAGAGCTCGAAACTGGAAATAACTGGCTCCCAGCCGGAAGCACAAGTACATTCTGGAGCGCCTTTCCACTAGAATGTGGCAGTATGCATCCTGAAGGTTTACAGAGCACATCCAACTGTCTTTTTCCAGGAATGGAAGAATCGACCGGTGTGTCACCATCCATAACTTGGTCTTTTTTATGGATTTGTTCAGATTGCTGAGGTCCAAAATGTGTCTCCAGTCTCCTGTTTTCTTTGGAACTAAAAAGAATCTTGAGTAAGTTCTGGATCCTCTCTGGTCTGTGGGGACTTCTTGGATGACTCTTTTTAAGTGCAACTTTTGAACCTCTAGTGTTGTTTGTTACTTTTGACTGGGTCAAATGTACGGAACTGATTTGCTTTTGGAAGCAGGGAATGAGAAGGGAATGATGTATCCTCTGGACAGTATGTCCTGCATCCATTTTTTGTTTAAGTTCAGCCAGGTTTTGCAGTGCAGAGACAAACAGCCCCGACTGCCTCCAGAGATGAGCAGTCGGGCACTGCTTCAGGAGCGCTGGTAGATTTTTCCAAAGAAAGACTCTCTGGAGCCCTGATTCTGCAGGCCTCCCCTGCCGCGAAAGCAGCACCTTCCATTATTGTTCCTCCCTTTGCCTCTGGCGGAACGTCCACCTTGTGTGTCCTGGAAAGACTTTTGTGATTTTCTAAACCACATTTTCCCACTACCTCTTTGATCCTTGGAGAATGGTCTGGTAGGTGTGGAAAAACATACTCCAACGGCAGATAAGGTCTTAACTTCCTGCTCACACCTGGCAAGCATTTATTTAACTTTAGGTCCAAAGAAGGATGAACCATCAAAGGGGGTATTAACGAAGGAAGACTTGAAAGGCTCTGTAAAATCGCAAAAGTGCATCCAGGCCTGCCTCCTGACAAAGATGCTTGAACCAATTGCCCAACTCGCTTCATCTGCTGCATATGAAATAATTCTCACGGATGAGTTGATGACAGAATTGAGGGTGGCGAGCTGTGTGTTGACTCTATCTGCTGCCGTATCAGCTATAGCTCCTTCGAAGGAGTCTGTAGTCTAATTCAGTAACCACAAGGTAAAGGTCGCTGATGAAAAGATGTACTTCCCATACCAATCCATGGTCCTGGAATTGTTATTCAGAGGATGGATAGAGGAAATGGTCTTGAATAACTCATTTTTTGTGGCTGCTGCCACGACCATGACATCAACTGCTACACCTTTTGTTAAAAATGCCTTATCCTTTGGAGCTGTGATATATTTATTTGGCCTCCTATGAGTAGGTTCTATCGAGTCCGGGGTCTCCCAAGCCTTCCAGTAGATTAACTCAATAAGCTCATCGGAAGGAGGGGTCACCTAAGAGGTTGAAGGGTGAGACTCAAAGTCTTCAGGTATACCAACTCCTCGGCTGAAGGGGACATGGACTGCCAGTCACTTCTCTGCTTTAAAATTTCCAGGATGTCTCCAACGGAGACATCTTCAAGAGGTGACTGTGGGGACTGTTCTGCTTCACTGAGATCAGTAACAGATGTGATGGACTCCTTTGAGGAGTCAAGATGCTTCCTCTTGCATGTCCTCTTTTGAGGGACTTCCTCAGTGGGGTACTTTGGGGAAGTTTCAGAAGAGGGAGAGGGGGGAGTCCCCTGGGGAACACCCTGAGGCTTGGGATCCCAGCAGTCCTCTGGACAGATGTGAGAAGGCAAAGACACCTGCACCAAGGTGGAAAGAAGATCCAATGAAGACTGCATCTTGAACTAGGAAGTAGCCATCACCCTCCTCATGACTTCAAAGGCAGACCGCCTCTGCTCCGAGGAACTCCCCCGTACAACAATTGGGTGGTCATAGCCAATGGAATCTCCAGAGCAGAGGACAGAAGCTCCAAAGCCAAGGTAGGAGCCAAAGTCATCCACACCAAGGCCCCAAGAGATAGGATCAGATCTGAAGAGATCCGAGCCGGCTCCAAGGACCTGAATGGACAGTGTCAGCTCCCAGAGGTCTCCTGCTCTGACTGGGCAGAAACACTCAGAGTAGATACTGGATCCAAGGAGCTAAGAGGTCCCGGACCTGATACAGACACAAGCTAGATGTCAGAATCTTCTGGCTCCGAAATTGAGCGACAGATTTATTTATTTATTTACATTTGTTGACCGGGAGTGTCCGACTGGATGTAGGTCCATTTTCAGCGGAGGATGGGGGACAAAAGCTCCACAGTTAAAATAAACAGACAGTAGTTACATTGGATTACAAAGCGATTAACAATATAACATAGCAATTACTTACAACATATTTACAGATGAAGAACATAGTACATCAGTAGACAACTAGAATCTTTATCTGTGAAGTACATAACAGACATTAACAAATGTTACAATAAGAAGTTCCTGCTGTATAATAAGTACTAGGCTTATGAGCATCTCAGCTTGCTATAATCAAGGTAGTTAGTGGAGTGGAAAGAAAGGTAGTGGTTTGATGGGGTGGGTGATTTTAGAGTGGGAGTTGCAAGGGCATAGCCAGCATGTTTTTAGGTGTGCTTTTACTAAAGTTTTGAAGTGGGTGCACGATGGTACGGAGGTAATTCTGGGTGGGAGGGAGTTTCATAATTTGGCTATGGTGCAAGAAAATAGTGCTTCTACCAGCATAGTTATTGGCTTAAGTGATCTGCAAGTGATTTTTGTTGTTGGATCTTAGTGCTCTGGTGGTGAGGAATAGGCACCAAAGGGGAAGAATATCTGATCCGATTCCTTTGGGTTGGATCCAATAATAGCTTAATCAAAGAAGGTGTCTTTAACAGCCTGTGTACCACCCTATTCATGTCTTCATCAGAGAAACTCCTGGCTGACTGTGTAGAAAGGGTAGGAGATCTGGATCTTGCTAGGAAACTCACAACATGGTTTCAGACCCTCACACAGCACTACTACTGCCCTTCTTTCCTTCACTCACTGTATCAACAAAAACCGCAACCTTAATAGGCTTTCATCTGCACTTTTTATAGATCTGTCTAAGGCGTTCAATATGGTAAACCACCAAATACTTATAAATATCCTCAAATCCCTGTCACTAGATGCATCTGCAATAAAATGGTTCCAATTCTATCTAGAAAACAGACAACAGGCAGTGCTTTGGCATAATATTTTACCTACCCATCTACCCATTAACATAGGGGTCCCCCAAGGGTCCATATTAGGACCCCTACTATTTTCTATATTTATCAACGACCTTCACCTAGCAATCCCCCAAGCTACATGCATACAATATGCAGATGATTCAACACATATATGCTCAGCCACATCCATACCTGAGCTTTACTCCCTTACCCAAAAGGTCTTTAACACATTCGAACAATGGTTTACTCAACACTGTCTCCTACTAAACCCCCAAAAAACTAAACTCTTCCTTTTCACTCCTATTAGTAAGTCCCCCCCCCCAATAAACCTCACAGTAACATCCAATAACAACACTCTTATATCCCCAGACTCAACTACCAAACTACTTGGTATCACCATAGATAACAACCTTAACTTTGACACCCACATTAATAATACCTTAAAATCTGTTAACAGAAAACTGGGCTCTCTCTACAGAATCAACCCTTTCTCTCTCCTGCAGCAAGAATCACTATTGCTCACACTCACCTAATTTCTACTCTCCTCTATGCCTCACCCATATACACTAACCTCTCTAAAACCAACCTTAATAAAATGGAAAGTGTCTACAATAGCATAGCCAGATTTGCCACAGGAAACCCTTTCAGAACCCACCACTGTATCAACCTAAAGCAACTAGGATGGCTTGAATTACAAAATCAGCTTAAATTCCACCAACTTACCATTGCCCACAAAACCCTCTACCATCCTATGGATACCCCTATACTATCCACTCTCATTGTCCCATACAACAATATTAAGACCTTACGTTCATCACAAAGACTTCTGGTAAATATTTGTAAATCTAACAACAGGGCTGGAGACTCTCTCTTCTGTAATACTGTTGGAATATCCTGGACTTTCTTCCTACTGAACTTTCCTCTGTTCCCTCATTATCACTCTTCAAAAACAAACTGAAACTTTTTCTTAGAACACAGTGGTTATGCCCTTGCACTAAACCTGACTGATCTATTACCTTTCCTCCTTGGATCTACCTACTCTCCTCTTT
This sequence comes from Protopterus annectens, assembly GCF_019279795.1. NCBI lineage: Eukaryota > Metazoa > Chordata > Ceratodontiformes > Protopteridae > Protopterus > Protopterus annectens. Next base: position 1,719,179,180 of record NC_056725.1, read on the forward strand.
TCTATATTCTATTTCCTTTTCTTAGTAACAACTAACTTATTCCTTTCTGGATCTTTTCTTATTATCTCCTCATAACTTCTTTAATCAAACCTGTTTTTAACACATATTCTGAATATTGCAGTTCATACTTTTGTTGTCCTCTTTATACCAACCCGCCTTCTAATAACTTTTCTACTCAGCTGCTATCTTTTACATGTTATAATGCAACTATATCTGTATTATGTTAAGTGTTTTTTTTACTTAGCACTAGACTAAGAACAAACGACCAATGAGATTATTCCTTATCTTTTTTTCTAGCAATGTTTAACATGAAATTAATCTTGTATATGTTATTATATTTGTGCTTCCTCTGAACTTATTCTCCCTGCAACTCCGAGATTTCTCCTGGTCTTTCTTTCTAAGAATGTTTAACATGAATTTATTCTTTGTATATGTGATTAAATTTTTTGTGCTTCCTCGGAGCTTATCTCCCTGGGCCTCTACTGAAAATGGACATAAATCCAGTTAGACTAGCCCGGTCAACAAATGTAAAATAAAATAAAATAAAATAAATAAATAAATAAATAAATAAAAAGAGATGAGAGACGAGAAGGGATCGGCTCCAAGTAAGGAGATCGGCTCCAATATCGGAACTCAGACGGCAAAGTAGACTTTGGAGCTGAAGGCTCAGATAATGTTGACTTTGGAGGAGAAGGTTCCATTTGCTCCAATAGTCTTGGATCCAGTAGCTGTTGACTGCTCCTATGGCTCCGTTGGAGCTGACAACTTTGGCTGTTTCAGCTCCGAAGAAGATTTCGGAGCCAGAGAAAGATGTTTCGATGATTTCTCAGATTTCTTCAATTTAGAAGATGATGATGATGTGGGAGAAACAACCTCAAGAAAAGGGGGTTTTAACAACCCTTTTAAAATCAATTTGTTATTCCGCTCCATGAGCGCTTTCTGGTTAAAGGCATGAGATATTGAACAGGATTATTGTTAATGTAGAGGCCCCAAACAGTACACACATAAGGTGTGCAAGTCACTAAGAGGCATCTTTTTACCACATTGCTAACATTTTTTAAAGCCAAGAGACTTCCCTTCTTTTTGAGACATCCTAAAAACTACAAGAAAAGAAGGTACAGACTCTCTCACACCAACAAACAGGGATAGTCCTCTAAAACTGATGGAGTCAGGAAGAAAGAAAGAAAACACTTTTTTTGTTAAATAATTGAAGGGAAAGAACAAGAGGGGGGAATGTCCTCTAAGTAAAACAGACATTGGTTAGACACCTTCTAACTCAGACGGATGCTAACCAGGGACATACAGGAACAAACACTAACTCTAAAGGTTTGAATACATTTAATTAAAAGGGGAGAAAGGAAAAACGACCTCTAACTAAAATGAACATGAGTTAGACATCCTCTGACTTAAATGGACACTAACAAAAATCACTAAGAGGGAACTAACAGGAAAAACTACACAGAAAAAAGGCAAGTAAGGCAAGGATAGATATTTAAGAGGAAAACGGAATGTAAATGTTTATAACTATAAAAAATAGAACTATCAATAAAGAACACAGCTAATGAACCTCCTCGTAGCATGGAAAACAAGATCTGAGGGAGTTAGGGGACTGTATTATGGGTAGGCAAGGATGCCCATGAACTTTGCTGAAGACCTCGAGCTTTTGGAAAGGCCGAGGTGAATCCAATACATCAGATCTGATCCATCAGTGAGAATAAAGGAAAGACTGACAACACATTAATAATTTTCTACAACCACTCAGGTGTCCCCCACTTTTTAAACATTTTCCTTCTGCTCTGCCATAACTTTCTGATAGTAGCTCTTTCTGCTGGCAAGATTGCATCTTTAATATTACAGGTCTTGGCTGCTTACTCATGGCCAGATTTAGAGCAAACATACAATGTGTCCGCTCAGTTAACACTTCCTGCTATGGAACATCATTCCAGGTAGCTTATTTGTACTTTTGAAAAAATAATGCAATATATGCCTTCTTGTTTAGCCGGTATAGCAGAAAATCTTTGCTTTTCTCTGCATGTACTGTCTTCTAGCTTCATTTTTAAAATAATTTTTATTGAGAAAAATTATGCTCAGTCTTACCTTCATTTAATACCTGATTTTTATAGGTTTTATCAGCTCACTTGAATAGCTATTTAAAGCTTCTTCTATTTTTCTAGCCTTGTGTCATTTGACTTTATAAGTTCCTCAAGTGGCTCACTTATTTTAAACATCACATTCTTTTGATTTATTGTTCCCTCTAAATTACTGAACGCCATCTCTTGTACTAAAGCTGAATTCTGAACTACTTCTGCTGAACACCTGCGAAGTTCTTCCCAGACAGAGATTTTCTTGCTCTTTTTCTGGCTGATATTCTTACTTCCTCCAAATGTCTTCTTTGCCACCATTCAGATAGTAATATTACTACTAGTAACTGACTTTTATCCAAAATGATAACTTTAACTGGGTTTGTAACAGTTTCTCAGTTTTCACACCAGAAGAACTCTAATAAATCAGCTGGTCAGTATGCAACTATCTTGAAAGTTTGCACCCCTTAGTTCTTGTACATTGCACTATAATGCTTATTCGCCAGTCCTCCTGGATAAGCCTATCTCTATCCATTCAGCTATGAGTTCCCTCAGAAGCCAGTTCTCTCTAACTCACTCAGTATCTTGAGCATATCTACTGTGGCATCATCTGAACATGCTGCCTTCCCTGACTTCACTCTCCTTACTGCTGATTTTACTTTTTTTAGAGTGACTTCTTCTTGCTCTTTCATTATTGGCTAAGAGCACAAGGCTGTACAGCCTCTCTGGGTATTCTTCATTTAGAAGCTGCTGGAAGTACTCCTTCCATCTGTCTTTAATGTCTTCCAGACTGGTAAGCAGATTTTTGCTGGCATCCCTCATGAATGGCATCTACTGGCTAACTTCATAATCTGTCTTTGTCTTGCAATCAGATAGCAAATGGATAAAAAAAAAACTAAGTCACTTTACCGAAGCTGGCAGTTTCTCTGATGCCTTGCTGTTTGCCATTGCAACTGCTTTCAGTGTCTATTTGCTAGCAGTAAGTATTCCTTCTTAGTCTCCTCAGTATTTTCTCTTTCACACTTCTTCCTGATTTTGTTCTTTCTTCTGATAACTTCCTGGACTGTTGAATTCCACCAGTACCTTTCCTTATGTTTCCACCAGCACATTTACTTATGTTATTTCCCTACCTAGAGTAAACATGTATCTGTTCTATAATTGTGTAAGACATTTCTCTGTGTGGAAGATTTTTCAGTCCATATATCTCTAGTTAATCACTGTATATTAATCAGCTCAGACAAAAGTAGTAGAAGTAGCAAACTTAAACTCGTCTTAAGTAAAAATATATAAATAAATAAAAAATATATAATTGTACAGAATTACTAAGTATTCAAAAGTAATCCAAGCAAGGCAGGCAGTCTGCTTCCAGTCAAAAATCCTTTATTAAGTACACAGAAAAGTGATCCAAGTAAAACAAAAATAGAGTAATAGTTTCCTCACAAGCTTTCTAAATATATATATATATATATATATATATATATATATATATACTTTTTATCAGGCAAGGGAGTGGTTTATTGTGCTTTAAAACAAAGTGTTATTGGTACACATGTTAAATTAACATCCCTTCCCCCATCAGTGTGACATTCGAGCTGGCCCTGCCCTATTTAGTAGCTGTCATAATAATATAACCCTTATGTACTTTAAATAAAATTTATAATGATGTGGTACCTCTTATTTAACCAGATTATTAAGCAGATTATTACGTCTGTGATTTTATCCAAGACAATATACTACATGGCTGGAAATATATCAACCTTAGTCCATTTGGCAATCAAAAAATATTTATTTATTTATTTATTTATTTATTTATTTATTTATTTATTTATTTATTTTATTTTATTTTATTTTACATTTGTTGACCGGGCTAGTCTAACTGGATGCATGTCCATTTTCAGTAGAGGCCCAGGGAGAAAATCTCCAAGCAGCAACAATGACAAAGAAATACAATAAAGTATAATTAAAATAAAATAAAATTTTAACATTATTTTAACAATATTAACATTAAAAGGTAGAGTTATACAGAGTTATTTAGCAAATTTAGGCTAGAATCAAATACTATGAGTAAAATCAAAAATTAAAACAGAAGATAGATAAAGTAAAGAATTTTTCTTTTTGAGAAAGAGCAGGAGGGGGCAAGATACATACACACTTTGCATGTAAAAAATCAATTGTAAAAATCATATTCTACTTTCATAACCTATTGTTAACAAAGATCGCTTTCATCCTTTTAGATTTCTTCAGGTCACTCATGCATCCTGACATACACTTTGGATTATCACAGTATCAAAAATATTATTGGAGAAAACTGGGACATTGTTACAGGAAACCCTTCTGTGATTAACATCTTAGGTGAAGCAGCATCCTTTGTTTATAGGAAGACCAGGAACATTAGAAGCTTTGTTGAATTTAAACCTATACCATATGAGAGAAACACTAAAAGATTTGAAACTAATTGTACATTTTGTATATTTATACAGCAAGGTGATAGTTTTTATTGCCCTTATTTAAAGAAAATCATTAAGACCAGTGCAGGGGACGAATGTAACACTACAAAAGTAATTTGCAGGCCACAGTGCAATGAATGTGATGTATTCTATGTGGGCAAGACTGTAAATAAACCCAAGTGTAGGATTTCATGTCATCTGTCAGAAATCCACTCTGGATGTAAAAATAATGCACTAGCCAAATACCTTTCTCTTCATAAAAGACACACAGGTTTTAAGTTCCAGATCCAGGATCGCATAGACATGGGTGATCTTGAAGGATACATCCCGAATATTCTAGAGAAACACGAACTCATGTGGCAGTTAAAGCTGAACTCTTTTAGGAAGCCTGGACTAAACTACTACTGTTCAGTTAAAAGTGCACTTGAACCTAGAAAATTGCCACATTGTTTACATGACTAATTTTATTTTATTTTATACTACCAGTTGGTTTTAAATACCATTCTAAATCAGTTGTAATTTAAGTGCATATTTTGTTTCCATCATCATACATTTTTTCTTATTATTTTTTCTTTTTCTGGTTCTGCTTTTTCCACTTTATTCAAAATGAAGTGTAATAACAATAACACTTGTTTAGTGGGTTGTTTTGAGACTTCGGGGATACCACAGAAACTACTGGGGTTTATTTTATTCTATAACTGTCACACATTCTGTTTTGAGATTCTGCCATCTTCATCTCCACCTACTTCCTCTTTTTCATGAGGTGTTATAGCCCAGATTATTACCTTTAACTCTTAGGATTTTGCTCCATTCAAATTCCAGTACCATTGAGTCTTCTCTATACACTGTTTCAGTTGACTATAGCCACCAGTGGTTTATGCTGCAGACTGACAAGTTTACTGGGGATAGCTCTGCTATCTCTTGATTCCACCCCAACACTGTTTCATTACTTGGATGATGTCTACCTGAGTTATATGTTGACAACCTTTGAGTTGGATTCTATGACTGTCTTTTTGGTGAGCCATGTGTTGACCTCCATCAATCCTTTTGCCAGACAGAAGTCTAAAATGGCCTCTCCTTCCTTGCTCCTGTTACTTCTACCCATGTGGACCCAGGCAGTCCTCATATCTGGTTATGTCCTAATATTTTGACCCCTTCTTGTCCCACTTTGTCTAGTAGGAACTGCAACTGCTGACTGAATGCAATTCTTTATTTCCCATCAAAACCCTTCTTTGGGCCATACCTTGAGATTATGAATACCGCCATATCTTTACAATGGAGTTTGACTGCTAGCCCTCTTTGCATTTTATCTGAACATGCATGCATACATATATGTGTGTATGTGTGCATACTGTGAGTTCCATACACTAGATCAAATTTTCCCTAATTCAAAATAGTGCATAGAATGCTCACTGCAGCAAAAGTGCACTTAATCGAAAGTGCACTTACGCGAAGTTCAGTACAATGAACGGGTGTTGTAATGAACTTCCATGCAGTACTCACAGACCTTAGGGTTAGGGCACAGGTCATAGTAAGGGGATAGTCCTACGGGCTATCCCCTTACCATGACCCGTGCCCTAACCCTAAGGTCTGTGACGACTGCAGCACAGTGAAGGACATAGCAATGTCCTCCACTATGGTGCGATAGTCACAAACCTTAGGGTTAGGGCATGGGTTAGGGTAAGGTGATAGCTTTACTAACTATGCCCTTACCCTAATCCGTGCTCTAACCCTAAGGTTCGTAATTATCGCACCATAGTGGAGGACATAGCTTGTTTTTCATGTCCTCCACTGTGTTGAGGTGTTTTCGGTGGAGTGCACTTATGCAAAAGTTCACTTTCATTAAAGTGAACTTTTGCAGAAGTGAGGCTTCCTATTACAAGTTCGAAGTAGTGAACTTTTGTTCTTGTAATAGGAATCTGTATACTGTATATCTATAAATATATATATTTATACACACACACACACACACACACAAACATATATATATATATATATATATATAAATAAAAACAGACATATATACATATAAAGGGAGAGAGATGCTGCTTATTTAGTCCAGTCCTGTCTCATTCTCCTTTCCCATGGCTACTGCAAAAAGTACAGTTCTGTAAACTTACCATAACAGTAGATGCTGAAATGATCACTGCTGCAGTAACCTAAACCATATGGATTATATATTGCCTAAGATATAACATTCAGACAGCTTCCAATGTTTCAGAGCAATGGCCACATGCCCAAACCATTAGTCATGTTGAGCAGAAATGACTAAAAAGACAGGTTTGAGTGCAAAGCCCATCAGAGCTTTCATGTCAACTGAGAGAAGGAGGTTAAGCCCTCAGAGGACATTGATAGGAAAAGAAGAAACTAAATGTCCACACACTGGCATAAGAAAGGGAGGGAGGGGGATACCTATAGCAGCAGCGATCATTCAAAAATCTACTATTATGGTAAGTTTACTCACATAACTGTACTGTGTTCTTCAGATTGATCATTGCTGCAGTAACCTAAGCTACATGGGTCGATTACCTTAGCTTAGAGTAACTGGGAAGTGGACGGGAAGGGTTCGGGATCCGTTGGAAAATGGTCCTAGCAAAACCTGTCCTAACCTGGAAAAGAAATCTAATTTGTACTGCTTTGTAAAAGAATGCAGAGAGGACCACATTGTTGCTTCTAGAATACTTCTACAGTCCATCCTTTTCAAAAAAGCCAAAGGTGAAGCCAAGGTCCTAGTAGACTAAGCCTTGACCATGCCTGGAAATAGTTTTGTTGAGGTGGAAATAAAAGATAATAGTTTGAGGCAAACTTTAGAAATTGTCTGCTTTGACACAGGTTGTCCCTTCTTCTTACTTCACAAAAATGAACAAATGATCAGAAGTTTTGAAAATTTTGTTCTATGAAAATAGTACCCGTGTTGTTTGTGTACATCCAAGATGTGAAGTATCCTTTCTCCCCCATTTATAGGCTGAAGAAAGAACAAATTGAGATGGATAGACTGGTTTAAAGTAAACACAAATTACACTTTAGGCATAAAAGAAGTTCTCAAAGAAACACTGTATCTGTGAAAAATGAGATAAAGTTAACCTACCATAAGAGCTTGTAACTCAGATACTCTTCTTACAGAGGTCAGAGCAATTAGCAAAACAGTTTTCCATGTTAAGAACCTGTAGTCAGCAAAATGAGCTGATTCAAATGGAGCCAGTGTTAGCTTTTCTAACACAAAATTAAGATCCCAAGGAGGGGACATAGTTTTTCTGGGAAGCCTCTAATCTAGTACCCCTTTCAAAAACATTTTCACATGAGAATGAATTGGAAGAGGAAGATCCATGGGGAGACATGCTGAAATGATGGAAGAAAATTGAACCTTTACATAGGAATAAGACAGGCCATAGGACAGTGACTCATGCAAATACTGTTAAACCAGAGGAACACTAGCCCTGAAAGGGTATTGGTTGTTTTCTTCTCATCAACTAGAAAACTTTTTACATTTGCTTATATATGATCTGCTAGTTGCATGCTTTCTTGCCTTCATTAGTACCTGCTGTATGTCCTCAGAAAACAGGTACATAAAAGATATTAAAACCCTATAATTCAGGCAATCAGTTTTAGTTTGAAATCGGGATGTATGAATACCCCTGATCTTGTGTGAGTAATTCCAGTATGTGAGAAAGCTTGTGGTAATTGCAGCTGGCCAATTCCAAAAGAAGGGAGAACCACTGTTGCCTGGGCCAGAAGGAAGCCACCACAATGATCTTTGGGGATCCTTCATATCTTCAGAAGTACCCTGGATATCAGTGGAAAGTGTGGAAAAACATACTGGAACATTCCATCCGAGGTAAAGAAAAGACATGTGTCTTCCAGTACTTGCATGAAGTCCTGAAACAGAATGCTTTCAGTTGATTATTTTGAGAGGAGACAGAAAGGTCTACCTGAAGAATTCTCCAAAGATGGATCAAGTCTGGGAAGACCCCCTGATTCTGTTTCCACTCATGAGGGTCTGCCTTGGACCTTCTTAGCTTATTTGCCATACAGTTTTGTTCTGATGAAATGTAAGATACTTGTAGAGTGACACTGTGTTGTAAAGCTATATCCCATTCTAACATGGATAGTCTGCAAAGAAGGTAAGATGTGGTTCCCGCTTGCTTGTTTATGCAGCACATCACTGTAGTAATGTCTGTAGCTACTTGAAGAGGTCTTGGGGACTTCAGATGATTTACAAATTGAGAGCCTTTATAAAAGCTAGCATCTTTTTAATGTCCGTGTGTTTTGCTCTGTCTTGGTTGTCCCAGAGACTATGCACTAGTCTCCTTATTACTGCTCCCCAGGCAAAGTCTGTGGTGTCTGTAGTGACCACCTGCTTTAGGAGCAGGAAGGGGTAATGGGATTCAGAGAAATCTGATTTCACAAGCAAGTGATGCCCTTTTCACAAATCCAACAAATGGAATTCAAAAAGACAATAGTTGTTGATGCTGGGATCAAAGAAATTTCAGATACCATTGCATCTTTCTCATGGAATCTTGCAAGACGTATCATGGGAGTCATGGACACCATGATACACAGAATCCAGAGGTATTTACTCTCTGAGACTGAAGTTTGATTGGAAAACCACTGGAAAAGATCTAAATACAGATCTGTGTTTTTCCCCCTTTGGAAGAAAGGGTCTTTGTACTGAGGCTTCTAATAGGCATCCCAGAAACTGAATTCTGTGTGTTGGAGTCAAAGATTTTTGTCTGTTCTCTAGGATTCTCTGCCAATGTAGAGATTACTTACCCAGGTGGGAGACTACTGACACTTTGAAAAAGACTCATGATAAGCAAGTTGTGTAAATATGGAAAATGTGGATACGCTGTAGCTTGTAGTGGGCTATAAGAAGAGACAGACACTTTGTGAACACTCTTGGAGCAATGGATAGCCCCCAAGGGTAAGGCAGAGAACGGATAATGTGATTCAGATACACAAAACCTTAAAAAATACCTGAAAGCTGGATAAACAGTAATATGATTATGTGCATCTTTTAAATCTAAGGTTACTAGAAAACTCAAATGAGAAAAAAGGGGTAACAGGTTGTGAGGTAAAAGCATTTTGAACTTGGGCACTATCACAAACTGATTTAGGGATGACAGAACCACAACAGATCTCCAAGAATTTTCTTTCTTTGGCACTAAAACATTCTTGAGTAAAATCCTTTCCCCAACTGGGAAGGAGGAATAGCTTCCATTAACTACTGAGACAGAATATGTTGCAGAACTGGAGGAAAGATAAGGGTTTGGTCTGTTGGATGAGGAGGAATCTCCTCCCATTGCAGTTTTATCATAGACAGATAATATTTAGCACCCACTTGTCTGAAAATGAAAGTTATGTACTTAACCATAACCTTAGATCCATGTCATCTGATCTTTGTCCAGTTCAAACATGGGTTGCTGGATGTCAGCACCAATTCTGAAACTTCTTCAGATCCAGAGTTCTGACTACTCCCCACCCATATTTTCTGGTACTCTATCTTAGCTACTCAGACTGAGTTTGGCCCCCTCCCCTGTCAGAAACTGGAAAATCCTACACAAGGAAACCCCGGATTAGATAGTCCCAAGTTGTTGTGGAAAAATGGGTACAGTCTCACGTGACTGTGCACAGGCAGGGAATAAGAGGTCTACTCCACCATTTCAAAGCCACAGGTGACACTCTGGAAGGGGGCAGGAGGGAGGGAGTCTGAATCAAAGGAAAATCAGACAACATAGATCTAAAATTATGGTAAGTAGATAACTTTCATATCCAATGTTGTCTATTTTTGTCCATTTCAAACATATGAGACAGAATCCCAAGCTGTCAAACTGGGTGATATCAAGCAAAGACATTCCTAAGTATAGTGGTACCAAAGAAGGAAAGCAGGAATGTGACTTGGATTGTAAATCCACTTTATATAGTGAGACATAAATGTGTGTACCATAGACCAAGTGGCCACAGCACATACATCATCAAGGGACAGTACCTTATTGAAGGCTTCTGAGGTAGAAACTCCTTGGTTGAATGAGCCTTAGATTTACATGGTAAGGGTAAAGTCTTCTTATGATAGACAAAGGAAATACAATCTGACAACAATCCCAAACTTTGGTTTTGAAAATGAAATGAACAGTCAATAGACTTTTCTGAATTATTTTGTTCTGTGAATGTAGAATCTGAGTGGTCTGTGGAAATCTAAAACATGCAACATGTATTCTCCTTTGTTTGAATATTTGGGGAAAATACTGGTAGGTTTATGGTCTGGCTTAGGTTTATTTCAGATGCAAAAATGTGATCTGCTTTTTTGAGAATTGGTTCCACCACATCAGGGTCCTTCCAAGCCGGTTCAGCCATAAGGTCAATAAGGGGAGTAATAGATGATACCACCCAGAATAATGTTAGGCCAGAACCAAAAACATCCAAGAACACTGACATGTCATGGGAAGGATTTTGGGATGAACAACCCTTCTCTGCTTCATCCGTTCCATTATATTACCAAAGGGGACATCTTCAAATTGTGAGCCCTCCCCTTCCTCTAAGTCAGTGTCTTCAGTGAATGACTCTGGAGAAGATTCTATGTGCTTCTTTTTGCAAGTCCATTTTCTGTGACGTCCTTCTAGGGAATATCAGAGGGCTATGAATCAGATGGGGAACTGACAAAGCAGACCTCCTCAGAAGCCTTTGGAACTGACTGCCTCTCTCTGACAAGATGATGAAGGGAGGAAGCAAATCTCTGCTAGGGCTTGGATGGAGCTGCACTGGTTGGAGACACCTTATCCTTGGAAACTGACAAAACTCTTTTGAAGGCCTCAAAGGCCAAAGCTGAAATAGGTACAGAGGATCCCCTTTGATCTGGGGATGAAAGTGAACACTTGGCACCAACAGCTCTTAGCCCCAAAGTTGATCTCAGATCTGAGCTATCTCATGCCAAAGCTCTGAGAGGGAGAAACAGCTCCAATAATTTCAGTGTACCCCCCTGCCCAGAGCTTGACACTGATACTTTGGATCCAAGTCTCCTCTTGATTCAATGACACTGGTGTCAAAAGAGATAGGAAAGCAGTCAACACTAAAGTCATTAACAACTCAGGTGCCAACAAAAGATCCTCTGGGTCCATTCGGATCCAATAACACTGGACCCAAATGGTGAACCGGTACAGAGTCAGTGAGTGGGGGGATATGTTAGGCAGTACTAGGTACCTTCCTAGGGGGTGGTACCAGAAAAACCTCAAGCTGGATATACGTCCCCTAAACCTTTCTCATCATCCTGTTGACATCTTGCTCTGTGAGACCCAGAGATGAATGAATAGACAAGGCCACCGATGGTCATTTGCAGTACCTCCTCTTTTGAACAATGGGGGTATGCAATCTGAGACTCATGGGTTCTGGAGTGTGCTCTTGGAGTTGGAAATCATAGCCACTGAGCCATCAGATCCAATTTGTGAGCACATTTTGAGTCAAGCCCAAGTGGTCAGCTCTGTTTTTGCAGGAGAATTGTTCTTTTCTTTCTCACTTTTGCTTTTTCCTTATCTGAGTGCTTGTCCTTTTCTTTCTCCTGACCTTTATCTTTAGACTTAGTTTTGTCTTTCTTCTTAGTAGGGTAAGAAGAAGAGTTTGAAGGTGTAGCCCCTTTTTGTGCTGGAAGAAGCCCCTTCAGAACTAACTTGTCCCTTCTAGTTTGAACAGGCCTTGCAGTGAAGGAAGCACAAGGCCAATTTACATCCAAATGGGCAGCACCCAAGCAATAAACAAACTTAAGAGTGTGGATTCTGAGCTGGGAGCTTATGTCTGCACTCTGAATATTTTTTAAACCCATATGATTCAGTCATCTTAAAGTCTGAAGAGAAAAAATAAACCTGTAAGTCCTAAAAGAAAACCTAGTTATAAATCTATACACACACATGCTCACTACTAACTGAAACAGGCAATTGTTTGACATAATGGAACTGAGCGAGTATTATGAAGGGCTTTTATTGGTCACAATGGATGTGAACAGTTTATTTACATGTATTCCAAATGAGCATGGACTAGCGGCTATAAGTGAACTGGTGGATGTTGATCTTTTATGTATCCTTCTTGAGTTAGTGCTAGAGAATAATGTCTTTATATATGTGAATAAGCACTAGTGGAAGAAATGGGGGGTAGCCATGGGCACCCTCTGTGCAAACACCTATGCAAACCTCGTTTTTGCACAATAGGAAGAGCAATGGTTTGCAGATGGGAGAAATAGATGGAAAAGGCAATTGCTATTCTATAATAGAGTTGTGGATGATGTTTTCCTTCTATGGGAAGGGAACAAAGCTATGGTAAATTAGTTTGTCGACTTCTTACTGAGTACAACCACATTTCTGAAATTTGATGTTGTCATCAGTTAAAGAGATTGAGTACCTAGATGTGAAGGTACATCTGGGACCAACAGGCATTGATATTGCATTGTACAGGAAACCTATGTGGTGCAACCATATGTTGCACTTCACCAGTATGCATCCTAGGCATATTTTCAGGAACATAGCGGATAGTCAAACGATATGTATCTGGAAGTTATGCACTAAAGAGGTAACTTTCCCGAAGGAACATAAAGAACTACTAAAAAACTTTGAATAGAGAAGTTATACTGAAAAAGCCACTAGGATGAATGCTGTAAAAGTAAGTGAGTTCAGATCTACCAAAGGGAGACCTTACTATTCTAAGTATCAAAAATATGAGCAAACAAGTCCCACAGTACCAGCTACAAATAAAGTAAGATGCACATTAACTTATATCACTGATAACAAGATATGTGATGTTGTTAAAAGGTATTGGCCAGTATTGACATCTGATTTCAAAATAAAATAAATTGTTGGTGACAACCGCAGCTTTGCTTTCAGAAATGAGAAAAATCTGAAAAGGCTGTTATGCCACAAGCATGATATCAATAAAGGAGCAAGCAATGTTGCATATACATGTAGAGACACTTGGAAATGTAGCTGCTGCAAGGCTTGCAATTTGATTAATACAAGCAACGTTTTCAAACATCTGAAAACAGGAAAATGCTATAGCTTATGAAGTCGGGCCACTTGTACCACCAAAAATGTAATCTATATTGCTACATGCTCTCTTTGCTCAGCCTATTACATAGGCAAAAAAACAGAATGCTAAAAGAGCGTATCCTATGGCATTTATCTGATATAAGGAATAAAGTAGATAGAAATGCCCTCTATTCACACGTGAGGCTTAATAACACACATTCGTTCAAGTTTATGGTCATCTCTATTGTAAAAGAAACATCAAGAGGAGGTGACTTACAGCACAAAATGGAGGTAGAAGAACTCAAATGGATAACAGACCTAAGGGCAGACTACCCTCCAGACTTGAATGGAATGGTACCGTTGAAACTAATTCTGAAAGAACATGATCTAAATGGGAGGAGATAGTAATATTACTGGCCCAAACTAAGGGAGTATTCATTTGAGTGACAGCTACTATGGGGAATGCTTCATATGAATGATAACTATTATGAGGAAGTGATGCAAATTGAAGGAGTGGTCCTTTGAGTGACAACTTCTGCATGAGGAAGTGATGCAATGGTTTAAAAAGATTGTGACTGGTCTATCTAAGCTTTTATACATTCAATTTTAGGCTCAGTAAACAGGATCTGAAGAAGGCTAAGGCCGAAAATGCTTGTCCTGCTACTTATTTTATTGGCGTTGTTGCATTAAAATTTTTATGTGAATTCTGTGCTCTGTTCATGGTGGTACATTCAAGTGTTTGTTTTTAAAGTCATTCATGGAGAACAAGAGACCCGACTGGTTAACAGATTGCTGTGTCAGTGATCTGATTGGTCAAGACCGCTGTCTTCTGCGGTACAGTATTGAAGCAATTACTGTACTGCACAGTAGAATGGGCAAATTATATTGCGGCTTACTAGCATCTAGGTGACAGTAGGAGGTCTGGCAGAGGTCTGAATGTTCTGGAAAGAGTGGAAAATATTCGTGGGTGATGCCTGTAGTACAGAAATGTGAAGTGAAGCTTAAAAAGAGGTGAGTTTAACATTTTTTTTTTGTAGGGAGCAGTCTACTATACTGTACTGTAGTGTAGTGTATGAACATAGTTACTATTATTATTATGTTTAAGATGTTTTTTTTATTTGGAAGTGTTTAGAAAGTGTTTTATATGCAAAGAAAAGTAAAATAAATACTAAACTGAGGCAAAAATTTGACTAAGTGACATTTAACAAGAACCATATGTACTTGTTTCAACTTGCACACACATTTGACTAAAGGACAGACTAAAAAACGGATCTTGTCCTTAACCCGAGGACTGCCTGTACTCTCAAAACTTACATATCACACAGATCAGCCACAATGAAAGGTTTAAATATATTTAATAATAAATAATAAAAGAACAAGACAATACTAAATTTATATTCACAGAGACATCAGGGTTCAAAACTATAGGAAATATTTAAAATAACATCGGAGTACAGACTCACACAAATAAAGAAAAACAAAATCTAAACTAAGCTTTGCTATACTCCTGACTGTATCAAAGAGAGTTACTTTACCCTAAAAACTTACTAATAGAGCAAGGCAGATGTGGTAAATGGTTCTTGTTGTCAGCTCCAAGACAGAATGTAGAATGCTTTGCCTCACTCAGAGACTTCTCAAAATAATATCTAAAATATTACTTTTGGGATAGCTTGCAGAATGACATAATTTATGGTCATCTGACTTCTAGTTCCCAGGCAAAAAACCCATTGCTGAAGCAGTCAGTATTTAGCATCTACCTGCAAAAATACTCATACAAGGCCTTTTTCTCAGATCTTTGGCAGGTGCTGGAAGTCATAAAATAATGGCAGTCCTCCATGCTTCCAAAGTAGCAATTAGTTCACCCAAAAGACAATACAGAAAGCTTCCTAGTACAGACTTTGTGTCTCTAGCTGCATTAAAATCTGTCAGATAGACTCTTTATGGCCTAGCCTATAAAGTCATTTAATTTCAGATATTCTTCTAAAGTTTGCTAGACTGAGGTTAACCCTCCAGTTTCCTCTGTTAACATATACATTTAAACATTTACAATAGTGTATGAGCATTTCTGTTCTCTTCTAGTATGGCACACTGTGGATACATTTTAAGCACATCCACTTTACAAATACCTTTTCAACACAAGCATCTGTACAGAGCATTTTGATATACATAAGACATACATTTGTAACACAAGCATTTTATATAAATTAGTTTGATATTCACAAATGACATAATTATTTACAAAATTCCAGCTAGCTGTGCTTGCAGCACCTCCTTTTGTCATACTGGAAAACATTGTATCTATTATTTTAACAGTAAAGCTCTATTCATGAGAGAGGGAGAGAGAAAAACTCTCTTGATAGCATGAGGAAATCAGCTATGATCAAAAAGGATGCAACGCACTAAGGAGAAACTTCAGGAAGCAAATGAGATCTGAGCAGCTAAGGTGGAGACCAGGGAATTATGGGTATAGAAGGAGTCAGAGCTTGGGATGTGAAGAAGCTTCAGAGTCAATGCCGAGGTTGGATCCACTTGGATCTGATAACCCATATGTTTGAAACAGACAGAAATAGACAACATTGGATCAATCTGTTGCCAACAGAAATGGATATTCAGACTTTCTCGAAGGGATAAGAAAATGTTTGGGGGGGCAATGTCCCTAATATTGTCATTCTGTCTTATTTGACTGTCCTTTGCTCAGGGGGGCTGCTTCCTTTTTGCAAGCTCCCTGCCACTGTTTTTTAAACATCTGTTTACCAGCTTTCTGTTGTGACTGTTCATTTTGGAGAGCAGACAAGGAGGTCTGAAAAATCTGAGAGATTCCCTGAATTAGCTTACTTCTCTCATAGTCCAAAACAGAAATCTATATCCAAAGGAGAAAACAAACGTTCTTTTGGCATCTTATGGGATGTTCTAAGAACACAGCCAGGCAAACATTCTCAAAACAGTACCAGTAGCAACAGTCCTAGAAGCAGTATGTACAGTGTCACAAATGCACTTCAAACAATGAATGAGTGACCTGAAAACTAAATTAAGCTAAACTACACAAAGCAGATTTTTTCCTCACAAGAGGAAACTACTACCAAACATTTCTCATACTTTCAGTTAATCAGAGTAAACTTAAACATATGAGCCTGACAATTCAGAATTCTAAAAATCTAAGTTTCAGAAGCATACATTTTTTCCTAAATGTATCAGTACACTGCATCCTTATCAGAAGGAGGACTGATAAGCATTGACAAAATGCTAGGCAGTAGCTGGATTAACTAATACTATATAGCTGCTGGGTCAGGTCTGGGATTAGTGTGTAAAAACTTGAATGACTGAGTAACTTTGTACATTCTATCTGATTTCTTAGGAGCAGCAGGTTGGCTGTCAGGGAATACACAGGCTGCGAAAACCACACCCTGCAATGCTGACAGCACAGTGGGGATTCGGTGGGGTTGGGCTAGGTTAGGGTTCTGGAAATTCCAGTTATAGAAAATCATAATATTTATTTTCTAAGGGACTGAGAAATCTCAGTGTTCTCCCACTGGAAAGAATGTCTCATCCTGGAAACAGTCTCATAGAAAGATAATCCATCATACTACCCTCTTCAATGCCTGAATCAGAAACCTGAGAAAAAAGACTGTATCTGTCCCTTCATATTCCCCCACAGATTCCAGTTCTTGAACCTCTTTACAGAAGGAGGAATCCCTTTTCCTTCTACCGGAAAACCACCTTAAAGAAGGGCCACTAGCCTGCAGAAGACCCTGAGGCAAGACCAATAAATTACTCCTGTCTAGAGAAAATGGTGAAGCAGAAATCAAGCATGTTATGTTTCGGGAAGCAAGCAAAACATTTATATGTTTTAGTAAATGAAAAATTTCTGGGCATCTTACATATCATTTTTTAAACATTGTCCTGAGAACTGCATTTATTTCTAAAACTTAACTTTAAAGAAATATATTAATATGTTTGAAATACATCAGATGGGGTCAAAATATTTAAGAGGGGCTATTCAACAAGCAGAATATGGCACAGTGGTGCAGCAGATAGTGTTGTTGCCTCACAGCAAGAGGTCCCTCGCTTTGATTCTCAGCTAGGGTGCCTTCTGTGTGGAGTCTGCATATCCTCCCTGTGTTCACGTGGGTTTCTTCGGGGTGCTCCATTTTCCTCCCACATTTCAAAAGACTGGACAATAGGTGAGTGCGTGGTACAGAAGAACTAAAGTAGCAGAGTTAGCTACTCAGCAGTGTAAACCTTGGCTCTAGATGATTATCACTGTTAAAGTGACACCACAACCCAATGTGCAAAAATGGGAAAGGAGGTTGTGGATGAATGGATTAAACAAGCAATGCCTCAGACATTTTAGCACCTAGAAATAAACTCATGCAGCACACTGGCTGAAACTCTAAGGTCAGCACATTCTTCTTACAGTCTTCTCTGCTCACTTTTGTATACTGTTATTACTTATGAAGGTTTTTTTTTTGCACCACCTGTAATACAGCTAAAGCTGGAACTTACTCTAACATCGCAAGTTTAATTATAGCTTTGCTCAGCAGCATTGGCCACATCTCTCCTTCACAAGTTGTTACTGGAAGTAATAAATTATTGTGTTCATCAAAAGGGAAAGTGTCATCCACAGTGATCTTTCTCCAGCAACCCTGTAAATTAAAAAAATAAAAGAAAATGAAATGGCTGTCGCTAGAAGTCTATACATTTTGAAAATTTTTTGCAGAAATTTCTTCTAAGATTTCAGAAAGAGTTCAGATATTGTGAAACCTTACTAAATAAACAAAGTTACCAAAAATGAAGTTTATAAATATAATTGACAGTCATCATGACAGATACCCTTCTCTTCTACTAATTAAAAGGACTATCAGAGTATAACTCAAGTAGCCTCTGGTTATATTTCTAGACACCATAACTATATCAAACGTTACTGTATTGTTTTGCCCCAATTGCCAGAAAATGCCATAATGTTTCTTATTTTACATCTGCAAAACCTATTGTATTATCAACTGCAATATGTAATTAGTGTCAATTACAAAATAAATATAAAATTTAACAGTTCCTACAATAATACTGTCTGCCTCATCACAAACTTGAATGAGGAAGAAGTCTGTCTTTACATTAACATGTACTCCATTTTACTTAATAAATGTAACATCTCTCTAACTTTGTTTACGTCTTTCCCTATATCTTTTGTAATACATGGAATGTGCCTCAAACTCAAGAAAAACACAGCCTTGTTACAGTAAATTTCTTATTTAAGAACCTAGGCATAACAAACTTTTTATAGCAGGGCTCATAGGTATGAATCTTGTTATTAGTAAGGCCTGCACTACCAGACAGATGACAGCCACACAAAACTGCATTGAAAACATAAGGACAGCACTGAAAGCAGTAAAAGGTGCCACACACAAAAACAAAGGTGTGCCCCAGCAAACTGTATCCATCCATCCCCAACCCTTTTCCCATTTTTACACATGTGGTTGGGGTATCACTTCACCAGTGACAATCATCTCGACCCAAGGTTTACACCACTGAGTGGCTAGCCCTACTGCTGTAGTTCATCCATACTACTCACTTGCACAAACACTTGCTCTTAGGGCCAATTAAGAGTGTCCAATTCACCTGATGCATATCTTTGGAGTGTGGGTGGAAACTGGATCACCCGGAGGAAACCCACGTAACCATACTGAGGACATACAGACTCCGCACAGAAGACACTCTAGCCAAGAATCGAACCGGAGAACCTCTTCCTGTGAGGTGACAGTGCTAACTGCTGCACCACCATGGCTGCCCTCTAGCAAAGTGCATAACCTTTTTTTAAAAGTATTTCCTAACCAGGACTGCTCTTTGCTTCTAGCTGCCACTTGGTAGTAGTGTGAAGTGTGGCAGCATGCCATATATTTCATGCTGCCACATTTTTTTTAAGTTGTAATACATCAAGGCAGCTAACCTTCCCCGTGTACTACAAACAGCTATGATTACTGTTGAAGCACATTTCTTGAATCCTCTGCAGTTTTTTGCAGTGAGTAATGCCTCCATAAATCAGACTTCTTTACTGCTATAGCGGTGGGAAGAAAACGGTCTGTAGTGCAGACAGTGGTCTCAATGGTGAAGCCACCTACAAATGCAGAAATCTGGGGTTTGGCTAATGCAAATTTGTCATGTGGTCTCCTCCCCTTGAATAGCATGGTAAAGGAGTTTGAAGAATTGCTATACCAAGCTATTTGGGACATGAAGTGACTGTCAAGTTCATACCATACTTTCGTTTTGAAGGTATATACCCATTCACTTCAAAGGAAGGAATGGGGCTGTTAACATGATTGCTGGTAAGTACTTCAAAAAATCCAAGCATGTTTACAGTTGTGTGTGTGTGTGTGTGTGGCGGGGGGGGGGGGCTAGTGCCTATGCAACTAAGTTTCATGAGTTGGGAGGGGGAACACTAGGGCAGTTAGGTCTAACAGCATAATATTCAATTCAGTAGCATGACACTGAGCTATTGCTCAGTGGGCGTATTTAACATGTTTCTAAATCTCAGACTATTGCTATCTCACTATTAGACAGTAAGAGTTACTCAGCTAGCAATTGGGCTGATAATCCTTCTGAATCCTAGAGATAATTTGCTATTTTGATTTATTTTGAGACCTAAAGGATGTACAGTTGTATGAAATTAGTTTTTTTACTTCATTAGATGTTTGCATTTTTTTTACTGCACTTGCTGGCCAGGTAGTCCCACTGGACCCATGACTCTAACAGGGAAGGATACCCTGGGATGGCACACAATCAAAGGGCATTTTTTGTCATTGTAACAAGCAAGTATATAGAGAAGACAGAATTACATTTGTTTGAAGCAAAAGACTATTTAGCTTATCTAGTTTATCATTTAAGTACAGTTAACATTCTACCTCCTCTCCTTCCCTCCTTTTCCCCTCACCCTTTTCTCATCTGTCCTATGTCATCTTGATTGCTTCCACAACCTCTTTCTCAGTCCCCACTCTGTATTCTATTTCAGTACTCCATTACACATTTCCATAATGCCCTATATGAAGGAGTAATTTTACTGATCTAGGTAATAGGTTGTCCATACAATTAAATGCCAATGCACCTTCTCTCAAATGTCTTTACTAAATTTCCCAGTACCTATTAAATACATAGTGTACAATGTAAAAAGAGAAATTTGTAGATACAAGTACTGAAAAAAAGAGTTATGTACTTACCATAACTTGGAATCTGTGCTATCCACTGTCATTATTCATCATGGATGGGTCTTGGATCCGATCTCAGATCGAGCCAGCAAGTGAGCGACAGCTCCTGAGTTCAAGTTCCGCCCCTCCCCTTACTAACTGTTGCCCACAATCCTCAGATCAAGTTTGCTAGATAACTAACCCAGCGGGGACACTGTCCTCACCCAGGAACAACAGAACCAAACCACCATTACTCCAAGAATCCCCTGATCACCAGAAGGAGGGGGGATAGAGGGCGGGAACATGATGAATATTGACACTGGATAGTACAGATTCCAAGTACATAACTCTGTCTGATGCTATCCATGTCATTATTGATCATAGATGGGTTAGAGTCCCCAGCTATCCAAAATCCTGGGAGGTCTCAAGGAAAGACATGTTTGAGCACAGCATAACCAAATGAGGCTCTACACCTAGATACCAAATCCAATTTGAAATGTGTTACAAAGGTATGAGGATTTGGCCAGGTGGCAGCAGCACAAATGTCATCTAAGGATGTCCTAGCCTAAAACACCAAAGACGTAGCCACTGACCTCGTAGAATGAGCTTTAATAGATCTGGAAAGGTCCTGTGATTGCTCTCGTAAATGTGAACTATGAAAGAAACTATGCAACAAGAGACAGATACTTTGAAAATGGCCCTGCCTCTCCTAGCCTGGAAGAAAGCCACAAAAAGCTGATGCGATTTTTGAAAATCCTCAGTCCTTTTTAATTAGAAATGTAACTGTCAATGGAAATCCAGGCAGTGTAGCTGATACTCTCCTTTGTTTGAGAACCTGGGAAAAAAGACAGGAAGCTGGATATACTGATTTAGGTTAGTTTCTGAAGCCACTTTTGGAATGAAGGAAGGAGTGGTTCTAAGGGAACCCCTATCCTTATGAAAGCCCATGAAGGGAGGCTTTATACAAAGAACCTGCAGCTTGGAAACCCTCTTGGCAGAGGAAATCACCACAAAGAAGGCTGTCTTCCATGATAGAAACTTAATATCACATTTTGCAGCAGGTTTGAAAGGGGGTGGTGTCAGCACCAAGGTAAGATCCCAAGGTAAGATCCCAAGGAGGAGACAGGTCTTTGAAGGGAGGCCTAAGCAAGAACACCCCTTACAGAGCCTGGAAGAAAACATGGGACTGTCGTGTAAATGGAAGTTGGAGATAGCTGCCAACTGCAGCTTAATCATTGAGAAACTAGCCCCTTGCTGTAACAGAGAAGACAGGAAGGACAAGATAGCTGAAACCGTTGCTGAAAAGGGATCTATGCCCCTCTGACAAGCCCACATAGAAAACCTCTTCCATTTGCTGGAATAAACCTTTTTAGTGAGAGGTTTCTGAGAAGCCAAAATAATATCCTTCACTGGGGAAGGCAACTTGGTCTGGCTGACAATCATTGGAACTGAAGGCACCAAGTTGTCAGCCTCAGGGATGTCAGATCGGGAGGGGGAAGTCCCCATGGATGGGAAATGAGATCCTGTACTGGATCCAATATCCAAGGTGGATATTTCAGATGAGACCAGAGAAGGGAGAACAACGTCTGATGAGGTCAAAAGGGGGCAATGAGGATGAGGTGGGCCTTCATGCAACAGACTTTCTATAGAAAGTTTGGAATGAGGGGCATTGGGGGATAAGCATAGAGGAGACCAGGTGGCCAAATGTGAATGAGAGCATCCCTGGGTGACTCCCCCAGTGGGGGGAGCAACGCAAAGAATTTGCTGAATTTCTGGTTGGTTGGAGATGCAAACAGATCGCAGCACAGAGATCCCCATTGATCGAAGATCCGACTTGCCACAGACCATTTCAGGGTCCACTCGTGGGGACTCAGGATAGACCTGCTTAGTTTGTCTACTAGCATGCTGGAATTGCCAGGGATATGCATGGCAATAAGAAAGAGGTCCAAGGCCATCGCCCAATCCCAAACTTTCATGTCCTCTCTGTTTTTAATTTCTCCAAGTCTTTTGGGTTTCAAATACCATGAAGGGAATGGACCCCATTCCAAAGTCAATATACGATTAAAGTTCATGAAATTAGTATTGTCTCACTGTTTGATGTTAGCCAAAAGTGCTCTTCGCAGCACCTGCAGTGTGCCCAGTAATTAATCCTTCTGCAATTCATATGGTGTTACATGAATTGGTAGCATATCTAAATACAATTGTAAATTCTTTTTGATAAGACCCACTGCTCCTACTACTATTGGAACTGTCTGGGTATCTTTCTTCCACATGGCTCTCTTTTCTGCCTGCAGATCAAGGTATTTTATGACTTTGTATCTCTCTGTATGCAAGACACAGTAGTCACTAGATGTGGCAATTTCAATGATCAATGCTACTTTTGTCTTCTTTTCTTCGACTACTATATCCGGTTTTCTAGCATCTATCTTTTGAACTGTTGGTATTGGGTGATCCCCCATGATATAAACTTCATCATTTTCTATGATTCTTTGTGGTTCATGTTTCCAGTGTTTTTCAGCCACTTCGATACCATAATGTTTGCACAATCTCCAGTGTAACAGTCTCACCACATTATAATTTCTTTCAGTATGCAGTCCCTCTGCCATTAGTGCATCGCAACCAGCAACAAGGTGTGTGACTGTTTCCAATTCGGTTTTACAAAACCTACATATGTCTGTTTCTCTCACATGTTCAATGGACTTTGTAAACCAGCGTATACTTAGCCCACTATCTTCAGTTGCCAATATTAACCTTTCATTTCTTGATGTGAAATCACCTCTCCTTAACCATTCCTGCATTCCTTCTTGATCAACATGAGGCTCTTCCAGACATTTTCTATACTTGCAACTATATTTATGTTTTTTCCACATTTCTTGCCTTCTCATCTGGTCTTTTACCTTATATTCTTTATTTTGTTTTTTTAGCACATTCAGTTGCTGCCTGTTTTTTATCCACTTCTGGTTTGACTTCCATTCCTGCTTGACATCGATATGCTTCTGCTAAATTAAGCAGAGATGTCATCTTAGATTTATTCTCCTCATGTTTCAAAACTTTCACTACATTTGGATCTTTTGAGGTCAGTAGATATGTGTGGAGTCCCACGATTACAGATCTATACATGTAATCAATTTCAAGGAGGCTCATCCCTCCTTTGGAATGGGGAATATATATAATCTTGGTATACACTGATTTTTATAAATCATTTGGTGAGTATGAAGCATCCTTCTTGTTTTAATATCCAATTCGTCCAACACTTTTTGGGGCCAGTCAATCACTCCAAAATTATAAGTTAGGACAGGAAGAGCAAATTGATTTATGGCTTGGATCTTGTTCCTAGATGTCAATGCTGTTTTCAGGATTAATTTAAGTCTTCTAAAGAATTCCCTACTGAGCTTTATTTGCATTTGTTCATGTTTTATTGCTGATCCTTCATCAATTCCCAAGTATTTATACACTCTCTCTTGCTCAAGTTCTTTTATATCACATTCTTGTCCCAAACTGATGTTTTCCTGGTGCTGCAGTTTTCCTTTTTTAAAAGTTGCATTTGCACATTTATCAAGACCAAATGACATTCCAATATCATCTGAAAAAGTTTTGACAACCTGCAGCTATGTTTTTGGTTCCTTGTCTGATGAGCTATGCAGTTTTAAATCATCAACAAAGAGAAGATGAGAAGTCATTAGACTTTGTTGTTTTCTAGAAGCCAATTTGTAGCCATGGCCTAAGCTGTTAAGTAAACAGCTTAATGGATTAATGGCAAGGCAGAATAGCAACGGTGACAGAGAGTCACGCTGAAATATCCCCCTTTGAATTTTTATCCCTGGGATAATAATCTGTCCTTTATCATGGTTTAATTGCAAAGTGGTCAGCCACTGTTTCATGGTTACTGTAATGTAGTCAATCAGTGTAGGGTGTATCTTATAAGTTTTTAAGCACTCTTTTATCCATGAATGTGGGATACTATCAAATGCTTTTTTGTAGTCAATCCATGCCATACTTAGATTCTTCCTCTTCTTACCGTTCTCCACTATAACTTTGTTTAACAACAAATGATCCTTTGTTCCATATGACTTTCTTTTATTGCCCTTTTGTTCTACTGCCATAATTGAATTTTCTTCTAAATGATTATAAACTCTGTCAGCGTCAATTCCCATGTATATTTTATACATCACTGGAAGACAAGTTATTGGTCTATAATTTTTAGGGTAGCTTGCAAGTTCACTCTTAAGTAAGAGCATTGTTTTTCCTGTTGTTAACCAGTGTGGTGTGTATTTGGGATGTGCATATAAATAGTTCTTACTCATGGCTAAATCCCTTTATGCCAAAAGTTAGGTACTGCATCTAGGCCTGGGGTTTTCCAGTTAGAGGCTTTTCTCAATTTTGTTTCAATCTCTCTGGCTGTTATTTCATCCCGTTTCATACCCTGTATCTTTAAACTTCTTATTTTTTCTTTTACGTCTTCTATCCATTTAGCATCTTTGTTATGTTCCACAGGATCTTCATAGATACTTCTCCAAAATGTATCTACTTCCTCTTTTTTTGGTGGTCTTTCAATTCCTTTTACCTTATTTCCCAATTCTCTATAAAACTTTTCTTGGGTCATCAATAAATTGCTTATTTTGTGTTTTTCGCTTATATTTATCTTCATATCTTCTAAGTCTTTCTGCCTGTTTTGAAATTTTTAGTTTGTTATCTCCAATGGTGCATAATAGACCCTGGTCTGCTATAATACTGCGCATTGCTTTCATCACATCTATCTTTCTTAGTATTTTTGTTGATCTATTCCCTCTTATATAATCTTCTAACAATGACACTTCTTGTCTTAGCTGCTTTATAGTTTTCACTATTCGATATTTCCATGATGGTATTCACTTTCGCCCCCTCTTTCCCCCCACTACCCTGTGTTCCTGTGGTAGAACTTTATCAGTTATTAATTTAGCAACACAGTAATATATTCTGTTTACTTCTGTTATATTGTATGGATCTCTATGGACAGTCCTAATTACTGTGTTCATTTGTTTTATCAAGCTTCTGACTTTTGGGGTTTTATTAACCTTCTGCAGTCTATTTCTCTCATTGATCTTGATATATCTGTCTTTGTCTATTAAATCAAGCAACTCTTCTCTTAACTCATTTTCTTCCATACTGAGGGCACATCCCTTGTTTTCCATTTCCTGTGGGCATTCTATAGAAAGTTCTATAGACTCTTCCTGTGGCACATTCTCTTCAATTTCATCCTGTGCCATCTGTTTTTCTGTCATATGGGAACTCACTGGCCTAGCACACCTCAACATTGACTGCATCAGAGTTTCCACAATTTCCTGTTCCTTTCCTTGCTGTCTAGCTTCAAATGAACATTTATACTGGTTTCCTGTGGAAGGCTCCAAAATATCTTGATATGGAACCTGACCAATTGCTTCATGTTCCACTGGCTTCCCTTTAATTTTGATATCCATTGCTCTATCCTGTTGTGGTGCTTTCTGCATTAGATTTACTACACTGAATTATTTTCTTTGCAGCTGTTTCATAACCTCAATTTCTATTTTTTTACTTCTCCATTACTAATCTCCTTTTTTACTTTTCCTCTTACTCTTCTTATTTTTTGTATTGTAAAGTTTTCCACATCCGAATTCCTTCCCCTACATTTTTCTTCAAATATCTTTGGTGCTGCTCTTCTTGTATTGGTTAGTTTTGCTTTCTGCTTTGCATAAATATCACACCATATTAAATCTCTTTTCCTTTCCCCTGTCCATATTTCTTCTTCACATGTCTCCTGATCTTCTTGCTTTTCCTTATTCTGGGGACTCACTCAATCATGCTGTGATGTTGTCTGTTTTAGACCTTCTACATTAAATCATTCACTTCGCAGGCACTCCATAACTTCAACTTCTATTTCTTTAACTTCTGCTTTACTAATAGTCTTTTCTACATTACATCTTTGTGCTATTGATCTTTTTATTGTGAAATTTTCCACATATGGATGCCTTTGCTTGTATTTCTCTTCGAATATTTTTGAGACTGCCTTCTCTATATTAGTTAATTTGGCTTTCTCCTTTGCATAAATATTGCACCATATCAAATCTCTCTTTCTTTCCCATGTCCATATTTCTTTTTTATATTTTTCAAATATCTCTAGGTTTTGTTGTTTATATTTTCTCATTTCCTCAGATGCTTCTTTTTCTAAACAGATCAAAATTTCTTGATCTATATACTGTTTTTCAAAAATCTGTTGTAATAATGAACGCATATTTTTATTTCAAGCTACTGACAGTTTTTCCTGCAAAACTATTTTTCTTTCCTCTAATTTCTCTCTTAATCATTTTGTATATCTTGTGTCTGGAAATTCTGGGTTTTTTACATAATAGTAACAATACATAATTTCTTTCTTATCCTCAATAGTCCATTCTATCGTCTTTATGGCTCTTCTTTGGCCAATCAATTTTTGTTGTTTTTGTGGACTGCTACTTCCTTCTACAACAGGGGGGGCCATCCTCCCCCTGAGCCTGGCGTGGCCCCATTGTAAGAATGTTTCTGTATTTTGAGGATTCTACACTGTCATTTTTTCCAATCCTGGCACCAGTGCACCTACCAGGATTGGGCACTTTTTTATCCTGGGTCTTGTGCACCCAGCTATCTTTTTTTTAATTTTTGATTTACTTCTGACCATGATATATGCTATATAAATACAGTCTATATATCAGTGTCACCTTGGTGAGATTTTGTGAAAAACAGGGTCCACCTCATGAAAGTACTCACCAAGACTTGAGGATGAATTCAATCTCAGCACTACTACTCTCCTTTGCTTGCTGACTTTTCACCTCTCCATCAGGACCCCATTTCATCTCTTCATCAGGACCCCTTTCATCTCTTCATCAGGACCCTTTTTGCCTTCTGCTACCTCAAGCCATGGTGACCACGGACACCACCCTGTTGGGGTGAGGAAGGGCATTTCCCGAGAAGGATGGTCCAAGGCTTGTGGTCCTCCTCGGAGACCAAGTTGCACATCAATGTTCTCATGGATCCCTGTCAACACTTAACTCTTCATCTCTTTTCTCTTCTGTAAACTTGTTCCACTCTAGTTGGTATACCCTAACTCCTTTCTCTTCTACAATCTCCCTTTAACTTTTTCTACTTTGGCAAATGCTATTTAGGTTCATAGGTTCATAGGCAGGTACTGGGCTATCTGCCCGAAGGCATATATTAGCCCAGCCACATTGTGCGGTATTCACTGCCCCTTTGGTTAGTTCCCTAGGCCCTTGATCTAGCAGCTAGTACACTTGGCCCCTATCTAGTAGAGCTGTTGGTATGATCCCTGGTGTGAACTTTCTGTTACCCATCCACTCATCAAGGTTCCTCTTGATGAGTGATAGTGAGGGGCTCTGTCTTATGTAGATTGGGACCTTGTTCCATAGCAAGGGAAGCCTTTGTGAAGGGAATCTATCCCTCCAGCATGTTCTATTCATTGTTGTACTGAGGTTTATATCCCTAGAAAGTGTAGCTCGAGTAGATTTGGTTTTGCTAAGATGGAGCATGTTCAACAGTTCTGGGTTGGACATGGCTCTGTATGTTAGACAGAGATCACCTCACGCTCATCTAGACACTAATCTGCATTTCATTTGTAATCACTATATTTCAAATATTATTTATACTCACAAAGGATGTGCTATAATCTCTTTATTTTTCTGTCACTAAATATGCTTTTGGAGCTTTTCTCCCCAGGCCATTGCTGAAAAGGGGTATTGCATAACCTAATCAAACTTGCTGGTATCCAAATTCTAAATAGATTAATCACTCATGTAGGAATGAAAAATATATTCCCTCTTGTTATACTAGTTTGGAAAGAAAACAGCACATGAATAGGCTGGTTCAAATTGTTCTCTGAAGCAACCCTGGGAGTAAAGGAAGGATTATTTCAGACGGATGCTCTGTCCTTATGGAAATAAAGCATGGAAGACTGGAAGAAAGATTTGTAATTCTGAAATTCTTCTAACATATGTCACTGCTATCAAGAAAAGAGTTTTCCAAGACAGGAATTTTAGCTATGCTAAAGAAGATGGTTCAAAGGGATGTTTTGTTAATATCTGTAAGACAGAACCGAAATCCCAATGCAGAACCTGGTCCTTTACTGGAAGGCACAGGATAAAGGTTCTTTTCAAAAAGTCCTTGCATAATTTGGGTGAGCGATGGAATGACAGTAAATACCATTATGGAAACTGGCTATAGATACCAGTTGCATTCTTATTGTGTTGTGGCTCAAACTTGCATTAAACAAGTCTGAAAGAAACTGAAGGATTTCAGGAATTGAAGTAGAAAAGGGGTCAGTGTCTTGACTGGTTGCCCATTTGTTTTTCTATACTCTACAAGTGGATTCTTTTTGAGATGCATAAAATATGCAAATTTGCCTTAAAGGAACCAGAGAAAGCAAGCAGTTAATTTCCAGTTGAATATATCTGGGTGAGGCTGACAAGATAGTTGTGAAAGAAGATCCAGATGGGAATTCAGAAGATATAGATGCTTCAACAGGTAAGGGTTGACCAATGGAAACCAAATTTGGCATGGCAAACATGAAGCAAGAAGGATCACAGCAGCTTTGCATGCTGCTATTTTCTATAAGAATTTAAAGAGCAGGGGAAGGTGGAGAAAAAGCACTGCGAAGTCTGGTGGGCTACTGCTTGACTACAGCATCTCTCAGAGACATTGCTTCCACAGGGATCAGGGTGAAGTAGTTGTTGCACGTTATGCTGGTCTGGAACACAAAGAGATCATACCAAGGCTGGTTCTAGCAGCTGAATATCTTCTGAGCTACTGCTGGATAGAGTGACTTCTCTTGAGACATCAGGATGGGTCTACTCAGCTTGGAAATGAGGCAGTTGCCTCTCCCTAGAATGTGCATTGTGACTAGAAAGTGAAAAGAAGCAAGCACCCATTGCCAAACTCTCATGGCCTCTTGGCAAAGGGGGGGTAGGTATACTGCAACAGTGATCAGCCGGACATCTACTGTTATGGTAATTTCTTACACAACTGTAATATATCCTTCCTACGATCACTGTTGCAGTATTACTATTGGGAAGAGTCCCAAAGCTATCTAAGTAGGAGGAATAATGAATAGGGCTGGAATCTAAGATTCCTTGTAAGATGGACCTAGTAAAAACCATCTCTAGCCCTAGAAATGGCATCAGTCTTGAAATGCTTAGTAAAAGTATGTATAGAGGACCACGTAGCAGTATCCAAAATAGATTTGGAATAAAGACTCAAAGAAAGCACCAGAAAAAGCAACAGCTTTAGCAGAAAGGCCTTTGACCAAAGCTAAAAGCTCTTTCCCACGAAGAGTAAAAAAAAAAAAAAAAAACTGGAAGACATCCATGTGGATGTAATTTGTTTAGAATCTCTGAAACCCTACTGTTTATTCTGAAAAGAAATGAAAGCCTGGTCAGACTTTGTAATAGATTTAGTTTTACAAAGGTAATACCTCAACTGTCTATGAACATCTAGTGAATGTAGAATTTATTTTTTCTTATTCTGGAGGGAGGGGAAAAAGCTTGAGAGATTAATACTGTGGTTCAAAGAGAGTTCACTTACCCCCTTAGGCATAATAGATGGGGTAGATCTGAGTGTAACCCTTTCTTTATGAAAAAAAAACAAAAAGGTGGAAATACAATGCGAGTTGGCAGCTCTGAAAATCTTTGGGTCAAAGTAATGGCCACTAGCAGGACCGTCTTCCAAGTAGAAAACTTTAGAGAAGTGAGGGCAGGTTCAAAAGGAGGGACAGCCAGCCTCTCCAGGACATAATTCAGGTCCCAAGGAGGAGGGATTGATTTTCTGGGGCTCTGAGTTGAAGGATGTCTTTTTAAAGCTATTTGACCTCAAATGTGAAGACAAAGGCAGATCAAAAGGAAAGCAAGCAGGAGTGGCTGACATATGTGCTTTTATAGAAGATGTGATGCCTGTGCCCTGGTCCACTAATTAAAGAGCCTCAATCCTCACCACTAACACCAGAGAGGGCATCTCATATATGACTGGGACTGTTGGACTTTTGAATCACCCCTAGTTCCAACATCTTCTGTACCTCCTCCCTCAGAGTCTGTCTGACTCTCTCAGGCACCCTATAAGGGGCCTGCCTAATAGGCCATTGGGGTCCTGTATCCATCTGGTGCTGCACTAGGTGGGTGCACCTTGGTTTCCCAGTGATCATGTCCCCAAATTCCTGCAACACTACTCGGATTTCTTGAACATGGGTAGGAGATAGCTGCTGGGACACTGCTACCCCTTCCACTGAGGTGTCAGCCCGAGCCTCACTGAGGAGATCAGTCCCCAGATCTCCCTTAGACTCCTCCTGCAATCCACTGCAAATGCTCAGCACAAGGACCTCCCTTTCATGGTAAGGTTTCTTCATGTTAACATGGTACAGTTTGTGCCCCCGCCAGCTGCCTAGCAGTTCCACCATGTAGTTAACATCACTTACCTTTCTTACCACCTTGTAGGGACCCTCCCAAGCTGCTTGCAGCTTGCTGTGTCTGACAGAAATGAGAACCATTATCTGCTGCCCCACAGCATACTCTCTAGCTCGGGCATTCCTGTCATATCACACCTTTTTCTGTTGTTGGGCTTCTGTCAGGTTCTCCTGGGCCAAGCCCATGAGTTCCCTGAGCTCTGTCCTGAGGTTTAGGACGTATGCTACAACAGACTCCTTGTGAGACTTGCACTCACCTTCCCACTCATCTCAAATTAAATCTAGAGGTCCCCTCCCCCATGCCCATACAGCAACTCAAAGGGTGAAAAATCTGTGGATTCCTGGGGAACCTCTCTGTAAGCAAACAACAGATGGGGCAAATATTTGTCCCACTCCCTCTCAAACTGATCTGCAAATGCCTGTAGCATGGACTTGATTGTAGAGTTTAACCTCTCAACAAGACCATTAGTCTGGGGATGGTACTGGGTGGTCTTCATGTGCTTAACCCCACAGGACTTCCACAGACAAGCCAGCAGGTCTGACATGAAATCGGCACCTCTGTCAGTCAGTATTTCTTTTGGGAAACCTACCCTGCTGAAAATCTCCAACAAAGCATTTGCCACCTTCTCTGCCTCAATGGAGGACAAAGCCATTGCCTCGGGATATCGTGTAGCATAATCTACTACCACTAGGATATACTTTTTCCCTGTGGAACTTGGGGTACTCAGAGGACCCAAAATATCCGTAGCTACCCTCTGAAATGGCTCCTCAAATACAGGCAAAGGTATCAAAGGTGCTCTCCCCTTGTCTCCTGCCTTGCCTGCCTTTTGGCACTGCTCACAGGTCCTGCAGTACCCTGTTACATCTCTGGAAATTCCAGGCCAATAGAAGTTCTGCATAATACACCTCTTTGTACGTTTTATGCCCATATGACCTGCAAAGGGAATATCATGGGCTATGGCTAGAAGCACCAGATGGTAGACTCTAGGCACTACCAACTGCTGTACTCTCTCGCCTTCTAGACCTCCCTCAGGGGTCCACTCTCTGTATAGTAACCCTTTGTCCCAGTATACAGATTCCTCCTTTCCTTGAAAATCAGGTGCCTCCCTAGCTACCTGCCTCAGGCCTTGCAATGTAGGGTCTGAGAGCTAAGCCTGTCTCAACTCTCTCCTTGTAACCCTTCCCAGCTCCCCTTCCACAGGAAGTCTAGCATCCTTTGACAGTGGTGCCTCACTATCAGCCTGAGTATTACTACTCACCTCTACCTTTGCAGTCACTCTGTCCACGGGAACATCAATACTCACAAGCAGCTGTGGCTCACATTCAGTCTCACTGCTACACAGTAGCTCACTCCCTGAAGTAACCATCTCACCAGTCCTGGCTGCAAGCATGCAGTCTGTTTGGGTCTCCCCAGGCTGCCAGAATTACCTGCTTGTCTCCAAGCCTTACTGCATGTAACTGCATAAGCACATGGTACTGCCTCATCCAAATCCTTCCCTCTCAGGACATCTGCAGGATGGTAGTTTAGTATCCCTGTTGTCTCAAGACAACCTACTATTGGCATTTTGTCTTTCCCACTTACTGGCTCCCTTACCTTTGGTTCCCCACCTTGCCTCTGTGGACATCTGTATACCACATGGCCCCACTGGTTGCAGTCAAAATATTTTACCCTAGCTCCTGGATGTGTACCTGGATTAGGGGCTTCCCCTACTACTGGCAGATTCTGTTGTGGCAGTCCGTGCTGCCCACCATGGGTTCCTTGAATCCCATGAGCAGTACTGGGGGTCCCCTTCCTGTGCAGGGCTGCTCTGCTTGCCAGGTATAGGTTTCCCTCCTTCCCCAACTCATCTGAAGTAGCACATTGTCTATCAGCTGACCAGGTCCTCATGTCCTCAGGCAAAGTGCTAAGGGCTTGTTCCCTCACCAAAAGGTCTGTCAGCCCTTCAAAAGTGGTGACCTGACCTCCACTCACCCACCTATTCACACACACTTTCATCTGCCTTGCGTCTATGCTCATGAAACTTTTTCCTATACATTTCAGGTGTTAGGTTAAACAGTTGTAAAAGACATTTCTTTACAGCAGTATAATCAAAACATGCAACGTCAGGCATTTTAGATAATGCAGTTATAGCTTTACCATGGAGTAAGGAGGTCAGGAACCATACCCAGAGCCCTTGGTCAACTTCATACTGTTTACATACCCTCTCAAACATATGAATGAAACTATCAAAATGATCCCCCTCTTTAAACTGCGGAAGACATTTACTGACCTTTTGTGCTTCTGGGGTCCAGTTACTCCCTTCCCCATTACCTCCATGACTCTGGTGAAGAGTCAGCATCTCCTTCTCATGCTGCCTCTGTCTTTCCTGTTCCTCAGCTTGCAGATATAACCGTTTCCCATTCTCCTCAGCCTGCAAATGTCGCAGTCTCTCATAGGTTCATAGGTTAGTACTAGTCTAACTGCCCTTGCGAGCCATTTTAAGCCTAGCCAATTATCCCTTGTGAGACTCAAGCCCTGTACCTTGTGTTTGTAAGGCAAACACCTTAACCATTAGGCCACCTTCCTAACCCCTTGCTTCTAATTCCACATGCCTGGCCTCCAACTCAAGTCTCTTTAGCTCCAGCTGGATTTTTAACTCCACTGCAGAAAGGTTGAGCTGTCCATTCTCCGAGGGAATTATATCTCCACTGACAGTCTGATTGTCCTCCTTGTTGCTGTTTTCTGATGCAGCTGTAACCAAGGCTGCAATCAGGTCTGCCTTAGTCAGGTTTCCATGCACCAGTCCCCTCGCCTGGCACATCTCCGCCAGCTAGCTCCCTGTCAGCTTTCCATACTCCTCTGCTGACATGCTGCCTGCTCACCCTGACTAACAAAGCTAACAAAAGAAATAAAATAACTGTGATCTGATCTCTGAGTATTCACTGTATGGCTGTTTTAGAGTACAAAAACACTTTCAAAGCTCACTGTACACAAGCTACAGGATTCACTCTACCCACACCACTACAAACCAATTAGTATTTGCCAACTAACTGATATGTGGTGTGGATATCCCACCGCTGCCAAACAATTAATATGTGAGGTGGACATCCCAACCACTGCCACCAATTAATATGTGAGGTGGATATCCCAAACACTGCCACCAATTAATATGTGATGCCCATGCCCTGGCCCAGCAATCAAGGAGACTCAATCTTTACCACTAACACCAGAGAGGGCATCTCATATATGAGGAAATGATAACAAATACACACAGTAAAGTGCAATTTCCCCTTAAGAGCTCACAGAGATCACAGTCAGTCTGGGGCTGGTCGCTCCCTTGCTCACCAGGTCCCCAATAAGACTCCCCACTGGCACAGCTATAGAGTCCAGATCTCAGCCTAGCTGGGCAAGCTAAAATCTCCAATACCCTCCTCTGTCCAACCAGTGCTTCATGTCCCTGCCCAAGTAGCTGACACACACACACACTTTGAGATAAGAGGTTATACAACCACACAGACACTTCTGGGGAAGGCTGGCACAGGTTCTCCAGCTGTGCCCCCTTTACCCAGACTATACGGTAGTACCAGCTGCCACCACCCAACTAATATTATCAGCTACCCAAAGGCCCTTAAAAGGGTGTCCAATTATTACTGTGCAATATTATTATCCAATTTATGTGCGACTAATCAGTCAAGGCTTATTAGAGTGGCTTTGTACAATAAACTATAAATATGCAATGCACTCTAGAGCTTAACTTATTTCTACACAAACCAGCCACAGTTAAAAGGTTTTAAAATATTTAATAATAAATAATTAAAACCACAAGATAATACTTTCTACTACACACTCAATGCTAGTCAAAAGAGTTCAGAGGTCACACAGAAATACTTAAAATAAATCAGTAGTACAGTTCTGAAATCACAGAAAAACACAATTCTAAATTTTCTAATTTCTAGCTCTCTAAAAGAAAAGGCAAGTCTAAGATAGCATAAGACAACAGGCAGAGTGCTGAGTTGGATAGTAAGACAAAAATGCTCAATAATCTCTGGTTCTCACTGTTTAAATTGAAACTGCAGTTCTGCTAAAACATTACATCATCTTTTTACACTTCCTGGAGTTCCCAGGCTGAAAGAAACCCCATGTACATTCTTTTACACTTAGAGCAATAAAGGACATTACACATGTAAATTCTGGTCATTAACTTTAGCCTTAAAACAATAGGCAGGAAGCCTTCATCTAGCCAGACTGGAGCAGACTTGTAAAACATCAAAGGCAGTGATGAAATAATTTTAATTTCAAAGGACTAACAAGAAATGCTTGACTTAGCTTTCTTTACAGCAGATGGCAATGTTGCCACATTATTTTAAGTTCAACATTCATATTTACAAATGATAAAATTATCTGCACAATTTTATCTGGCTAGGCTGGCAGCCTTCACCCATCTTTACGAGTCTTCACAGAAGAATATGCCAACCATGAGATGAACAGCTCATTCAAGTATGACAGAATGAGAAAACCCACTTAATAAGGGTTTTGATTGTTCTTGTGCAGTAAACAGAAACACTCTTCCATTTGGAAACATAAAATGTTATTGTAACATGTTTTATACACTTCTATAATATCTGTAGCACATCCTCTGAAAATCAGTGCCTAAAAGGTATTAGAATCTGATCATCTACAGGGTTAGGGTCACAGTCTAGAGCTTTTGATGAATTAGACAGCCCTTTTGCTGTACAAGCAAGCACATCATGTGAAGTAATTTGTGATGATTGCCCTGGGCCATATGAATTAGAAGGGATAATTAATCCATCTGGCCTAGAAAAGTCAATAAGATTTTTGGTCTACACTTTTTTATTTCAGGAGAATCCTGAAAATGACTGGAAGTGGGGGAAGAGCTAATGGAATCTTCCTTTCCAAGAAGAAGACATAATGTTTATTCTCCAAGATACTGAGCATGGAATCCTTGATCAAAACAGCCAAAGTTGTCTGTTCTGAGTGGAAACAAAGAGGTCTATCTGACAAGTACCCCAGTGATGGGCAATCTGCAGGAACACATCTCTGCTCATCATCCATTCATGAGGGCCTGCCTGGTATCTGTTCAAAGAATCTGTCACTGAAATGTCCTCTGAGGAAAGGTATGATCTTACCCTGCCTTGTTTATGTACCACATAACTGTGTTGCTGTCTGTAAATATCCAAAAGGTACAAAGGGACCAGAGATGATGCAGATATTACAAGTCCAGAATCACAGTTTTTATTTGCCTGATGTGTATGTGGTCCTTCTTGGCATTTCTGGACCATATACCTTGGATCTTTATAATCATGGAACAGGCTCCCCAAACCGACTCTGAAGCATCATCAAAGAGATCTTGACAAGGGGGAGGAATGAGAAAAGGTATCCCTAGATTCAAACATAGCTCTGTGATCTATCAATGAAGTTTCCCTATAGCAAGAGATGGATTTGGGAGTTCAGAGGGTGACAGTATTGAGTTCAGATTGATTTTATATATAAACAAATCTTCCTTATGTGGAATTTGACTCAAGGAATCATGAGAATTATGGAAGCTATAAACCCCAGGGCTCTCAAGATCTCTCTTGCTGAGGTCACTTCTAAGGGGAGAAGAGACTGAAAGAATTATTTTAGAAAATACACCTTTTCCTGAGGTAGGAAGGCTACCATTGAAAATGTATTGTGCCTGCAACCCAGAAACACTAGATCCTAGGAGAGAATCAGAATAAATGTGTCGATGTTTATTGTGAATCTTAGAAAGAGAGGTAGATTCATTATAAGGATGAGATCTAGAAGAAGCTTCTCACTTGTAGGAGCTTGAAGTAGCCAATTTCCCAATTAAGGAAAATGAGGATTCTCTGAAGCTTGCAGAATGTAACAGCTGGGGCTAGGCACTTTGTGAAAACTGTCAGAGCAGTAGAGAGCCTAAAGGGCAAAACACAGAATTGAAATGATATTCCAAAACACAGAATCTTAAAAACTGCCTGTGGTCCATATGGATACCAGTACACAGATATGCATCTTTTATATTTGAAGTAAACAAACAGGTTTGGGGCAGAATCACTGGCCCCAGAGACAGCACAGTGAGAATTTTGAACTGTGGGACACTCGGGGTGGGGGTGGGGGGGACTGAGTAAGGACAAATATTAAATAGGCCCACTTTTTTGAGGACTAAGGAAAGTGTTGAATAAAAAAATGTTCCGTTTTGATAATCAGGGACCACTTTTATAATTTCCTGGAAAAATAACTCTTTCAAAATTGGAACGATTAAATGGAGCTGACTTAAGGAGGCAGGAGGAATAACTGACAGGAAAGGAATGCAAACCAAGACATTTTGTGACCATTATGAATGACAGAGAGAACCCAGCAGTCTCTCATGAGTGATTCTCAAGCTGGAAGAGATAGGGAAAGTTTCTTTGGCAAAGGGATTAATGGTAGATCAAGGTGGGGGGTGGCAAAGGAGGAGAGTATAAAAGAGACTGATTTATCATGGAATGGGGGGGTTTAGATCCCATAAATTCCTGCTTAGATTTGTTTTCATGACTCTTTTTAAGAATCGTTTATCATTTTGGGGAACCTTTTCTCCTTTATGAAAGAAAGGCCTGGCCATCACAGAGTAGTTTCCTTGAACTCTAGGGATAGAAGAGAAAGAAAGAGCTGCTTAAATTCCTTCATGATTTTACCTCTCTCTTAGAGATTCTTAAAAATATTAGCAGGAGCAGGAACAAAAACAGAATCCCTGTCCACAGAAGCATCCAAGAGTTTAGATTTATCATCCTTATGAAAAGACTGGAGCCTCAGCTAAGAAAACTTCCTGAGAACAGAACCAGTAGCAACTGCTCTACCATGACAGCTACATTTAATAGACTGCTTTGCAACCGGAGAAACAGCAATGAACAAAGAAGTAACAGAATATTTAGTATCAGGCTCGGGTATAGCAGACAAAAGTTTTTCTAAGTCCCCTGAAAGAGGTAAAAAAATACCTTGCCATGTGTATCTGGTAATTATGAGTCTGTAAGGCCAGTAAACTAACTTTCTGCACCTATTAATAGGTTATCTTTATCTTTATCTTTAGCTAGAGCATTGGAAGAGGGTAAGAGTTTAGTGGGTTTACTAAATTCTAGGGAAATGATATACTGTATAAAAACCTATTGTTGTCCAATATTTTATAGAACCTAACAGGCTTCCTTACGGGTTAGGGGGTGGGTTTCAGGATTCACTGAAGCCAGGATGAATGTATCTTGTAAGACCTCAAATACCCAAGGAATGACACAGTTTAGGGATCCTCATGAATATCAAATCATAATACCTCTTTCAAACATCTGGTACTTGCTTACCTTTCTATTGAAAATACTGTATCATCTTATGCACTGTATCCCCAAATGAAAATTGTTCCAGAGAGGAATCAAGAGACACAATGTCCTCTTCCTCTGACCCTCATTGCACAGTACAATGGATCTAAGAAGAGAAAGCATGGGAATCTATTGAATCTGGCTCTTCTTCTCCAAAGAAGAACCCTTCTGTCGTTAAAGATGGGAAGCACTGGAAGAAGGGAAAGCATAAGAAAAGATCAGCAGAGGCTTCAAAAATATCAAAACCTAGTACAGCTCTTGGGAGAACTCATACCACTCCCTCTGAGGATCTCTGATGGCTGAGGGAGAAGGAGAGGTATGCTTTGCCTTCTAATTTTTCTTAGTGGGAAGAGAAACTTGCACACAGTGAGGAGACACTGTAGAGGTATGTTTTGTCTTCTGATTTTTCTTAGTGGGAAGAGAAACTTGCACACAGTGAGGAGACACTGACTCCTGATGTACCTCTGTGAGGGAACCTGGTACTCATCTTAGATGACAATGTAAGGAAAGCCATTGAGCCACTCTAAAATAATTAGCCTTGGTTCATCCTTCGTGGGTGAGGCAGATATCTGATCAGTCAATGTGGATATGTTAAGAGGCTACTCCATGTCAGCATCTGCTGGTGGTCGCAACAGAGGAATCAGCATCCAGATGGACCAAGGACTCATCAGGAGACATAGAGGAGTTATCCAAGTATGACCAAATAGCAGAAGCATCTGAGTTTGATTTCTTCAGGTTTTTTTTTGAC
This sequence comes from Protopterus annectens, assembly GCF_019279795.1. NCBI lineage: Eukaryota > Metazoa > Chordata > Ceratodontiformes > Protopteridae > Protopterus > Protopterus annectens. The sequence goes on from NC_056725.1 coordinate 1,719,218,424, forward strand.
TGATGCGGGATATCTGACCTAGACAGGTCAGTTTCCATTTTTACTTCTGCAAGCTCTTTGAACCTTTGTGTTTCTAAGTAAATCTTAAGGGAGGACAAATGGCTCCTAAGGGTCTTAGGTATGAAAGATTGGTAAATAGAACAATTTATGTGGTCCTGCCTGGCTCCTACACAAAAAAGACAATTAGTGTGTCTGATCCTATTAGGTATTTGCCTCCCACAATCACATTTTCCCTTCTTAGTTGACATCCTAGGGGTAACTCACTCTACCAAATCCTAGTGTCCAGATCGAGACACTAGAAGAGCAAGCCAAAGTATGGGTTCCAAAATCCAACGTCCATTTTGGCTCAACTGTCCAACTCAAAACAAGTACCCCTGTGTAGATACCTTGTGCAAATCACGTTTCAAAATATTTGATTTGCTAAAAAATATAGCAAAGGGACTAGAAAAATGCTACGAGCAAAATCAGCATACGCATGCACTCAGGTAATTAGGTGCAATGGGCTCCTTAAATCTCAGTTCAGGTATAAGCAAAACAAACAATCAAAACCTTAATTCTCAGTTCAGGTATGAGCAAAATAAACAAGGAGCATACGGTTGGTCACACATCAGGCACTCCAAAGCCAGGTGTTCAAATGGCATCAGGAAGACACTCTCCATCCAATAAAATTCGGCAGACACACTTCAATTCAAGAAGACTTTACTGATAGCATCCAAGCGCTACTTAGTGGTTCTGAAATAGCTGTGTTGAAAACAGGGTTTTTATTGCCAAGTATATGGCAGGGTCAATGGCAGGAAACCAATCAAGGTGCATGGGTGTGTAGAGGGCCAGAGCCTTTATTCCAATCAAATGTGACATTAAGATGATACATGCCTCTTGGTTTTGATTTGTTGTGTTACAGTAACTGTTAAGCCAATCAAATCTACAGGAAAGAACCTGTCATTTAAATATTATGTAAACCTGTATTTGATGTCCTGCCCTTTTGATTCATTGTGTAATAGTAACAGTTAAGCCAATCAAATCTACAGGAAACAATTCTTCATTTAAATATTATGTAAGTCTGTAAATGATGTTCTGCAGTAAACATTTGTGGCACTTTCAGTATTCTTCGTCAAGGATGTTAAAAATGTCAGTAAATAATAGTAAATAATTAGAAACTTAAAAAATAGTAAAAAGTACCTTAAGAAACCATATAAGAACTAAAATAAAACAGTTCCATCGAAAAACAAATGAATGAAAATAAATAATAAGCGTCAGAACAGTTACGTGAAGCAATGCCCCACTGTAAGAAGAGAGATGTACGACTAGATGAAAAGTAAAACCTCCATTAGCCTTTATTAGGAATAATACACAACAAGCAATTGGAAAAAACTTGAACAGATATTCCAGTCCTAAGAGAGCTAATAAGTAGTGGGAACCATGACAAAAACACAAATGACTATACCTCCAAATCTCTCGTGCTAGATAATAAGAGAAAGCTGAAAGTTCTGGGACTGTCTTTTCCATGGAATTTACTGTTTTGAAATTTTCTGAGGTTAAGAATCGGGATGATAGATTCTGTGTTATTAAGTCCTGGTTTCTTCTGGGCCATCAATCGAACCTGCCAAATCAGCTCCTTCTTCTCCAGTAGATCATTAAAGCACCATGGTCCAGGATGTGGAGTTTGAACTTGCTGCGTCCTGTGTTGTGCTCTGCATGCACCGTGACTTGGGTTGAAAGGCTGTGGTATTGGCGGTCATGTAGGTGTTTTGCTATTCTCGTGTTTAATTTGTTGACCGTCTTCTTGACATAGAAGGCTTTGCATTTGAAGCACTGTGTCCTGTAAACAACCACTTTGGTGTGGCAGTTACCCATGACTGAGAAGGTATATTCCTTTTGGTTGTTAGGACAGTAAAAGTTGCTCTTTTGGCTCATGGAGCAGCAGTATGAGCACAATGGGTTATTGCATGGGTATGTGCCTCCATCTGTTGTGGACAGGAGCCCACATTTTTCTAGGTGGTATCTAATGTTCCTTCCTCTCCTGGGAGGGGGGGGGGTGAAGCTTGGTCTGTGAGGAAAAATGTGTCCAAAAGTCTTGTTGTCCTTAATACTCCAGTTGTCAAGCATGATTTTGAAAGTAGCCTGGTAATCTAGAGAGTAGTTAAGTACTAGAGTAAGGTCCCATTTGTTATTGAGACCCTTTGTGGTACAGCGTGGGTTTCTGCAATCAGAAAATGTTCTAAGTTTTCCCAGAGTCTTTTGTGCAACAATAGGTGTTAGGATGTTTTTATTTTAATATCCTGCTGGAGTATCCCCTGCCCAGAAAGTCCTTTTCCATGTTTGTGATGTTTCTAGTAAAATCCTCCATTTCTTTTGAGACCCTGGCAATCCTCAGACCCTGCGACTTAATAACATTTTGCTTCAGTCTGTGGGAATGCATGCTTTGGGCATGGTGTAAAAGGTTTCCTCTTGTTAGTTTGCTGTAAAGGGCATGCTTAAGCTCACTTGTACCAGAGTGTTTGTTTATCATTAAGATTGAGAAACTAAACCTTCTCCTGGCTGTATTTTGTCATGAATCTGAGGACATCCGTGGAGGTGCTAATGTGGTTGATGAAGTTGTTAAGGCTATTTAGATAGCTGTTTCAGATGATAAAAAAATATCAATAAAGTGTAAATAGCACCCCATATGTTGGAAAAGGGGGAGTTGTATACCGTTTCCACTTCCCATTTCCCCAGAACTGTCCCCCCTTGGTTATGCCAATAGTCTGTTTGAAGATAGTATCATTGAACCTGAAGTAATTGTTTGCAAGCAGGATGAGGGGATTTTAAAAAGAAGTTAGAAATGAAAGAAAACGAGTAGCAGCTTAGGTTATGATTGTAATCCAGGTTTAAATGAAACCATCGATATTAAGTGCTTTTTTAACAACAGGTTAAAGAAATATTACATTGCATTACTATTTACTACTTTAAAAATAAATTATTATCTTTCATTGGCTTAGTATTATGATTTATTTTTAATGGTATTTCATTAACCTTTAATAATTGGATTTGAAGTTTTGATGTGATCCATCATGTGACTAGCTATATGTTATATAAACTTTTATTCTAATGAATTCTTAGTAATAATGTGGATGAAAACACTAAATAAATTAACTGTCACAGTTAAGCTTGGATTGTTTTTAGTTTTTATTTTTGTTTATTTTTCTTAGACATAAACACAAGGTACATTTTGTGTGCTGTTTCAGGAACACTTGTTTTGTAATAGAAATTACAATGCAGATTACTTGTTTTGTATTAGATATTACAATGCAGATGTATATGTTTATATACATTTAATTATAGACAGAGTTTACAGTAAATATATACAGGATGTAAATTATGTAGGTTATCCTCTTGTCCAAAAAAGTATGTTAGATATACACTCCATCTTATGCAAGTTTTCGGATGACACTGTCTGTGAGTTGGCAACACATGATCAGTTTTGAGTTACCAAGGTGGACAGACTAAACATATATTTGGGTTTAGGGGTGGTGTGGAAGAATTATGAGATTGTGGTGACAGTACGGTATTTGAAGAAGGTGAATTTGAATGCAAAGAGTGGAATAAATGGTTGGGGCCAATAACTGGGTATGGAGAGTACAGAATGTATTAGATATAGAGTAGTTATATAGAAAAGAGACTGGAATAAATGACTGGGGCCAATAAACGAGGATGGAGAGTACAGAATGTATTAGATAGGGAGTAGGTAGCTATACACGGGTATAAGGAAGTGAGATAGCCAGGGTTTGAACAAGGTAAGGACCAGGAGTTTGTGGTGTAATTTTGTAGTTCCATTTTTAAGGTTATAGTATATCTGATTTCCCCACGTGTTAGGGGAAGAGTACAGAACATCTCCTGAGAAGTTTTTGGATTTGGTTATTAGTAGGGAGGACTTCTTAACTGACTGAAGGTGGCAGCTTGGCTGGTAAAGTTGTAAGAGGTGTTTTATGCTATGGCAGTTTTGGGGTTTTTAGATGAGGTTATGCACTATGATTACCTGTGAGGCAGCTAGTTAAGTAATCAGGTAGCTCAGGCCAGTGTAACTGTTTGAGGTCTGCACAGTGGTGAGTTCTATGGGTCATATTGGGAACAAATCTTGCTCTTCTGTTACAACACTTTTGGAGCATATTTTTGGGGCAGAATTTAGGTTTACAAATATATGAGTGGCATATAGTAGTGTTGGCAGTAGAAGAGTTGATGTTATAATTTTATTTTTATTTTTTTGCATCAGATGTGAGGAATGGTTCAGCTTTGTAGAGGACACAAAGTTTCTGATGGTTTGTTTTACTGCTTCTGTGATATAGTGATCGAATTTCAGATTACTGTCTATGGCAGAGATGGCGAACCTATAACATGCATGTCAAAGGTGACACATGCCATAATGTTTTGACTGACACGTCAGCGATCACCAACACCTGAGTTACCAAAGACACGGCTTTTGCATTCGCTGCTCATGTGAAGTGCACTGAATTATTTTGTGCCAGGAGGTTTTGGCATGGTTCGCCATCACTGATATAGTAAGCTTTGTACAGGCTGCTGTGTTGATTCTGGTATTGATCTGGTTACTGAATGTTAGACTGACAAGGGATTTTTGTGAGGTGAGTTGTTTAGGGGTGAATAGCATGAGTTTACAGATTTTTTCAATTTAGGAAAAGTGCAGTGATCCAAGATTTCTACAGATGTGAAAGATTGGTGTTTTATTTATTTGTTGCTGCAGCCATCAATGCATATTTTTGGCAGAGCATGTAAGGATGGCATTGTCAATGTATTGGATTATAGCAGCTTGTCAGTAAGCTAAGTAACTGTTATTTATGAATATACTGAAGAGAAAAGAGACAAAAATAGATATTTGGGGGACTCCCAATAACACGGGGAAAATGGAGGATATATCATTTTACCATTTGACAGCCTCTTGTCTACTGGCCAAGTAGCTATAAAACCAGACAAGAGATGTGGTGTGAAGTCCCAGGGTGTACATTTTCTGGATTAGTGTTTTTGGTGTGAAACTCTTTAAAGAGGTCCAGAAATACTGATGACACTGAGTTACTTACATCTCTACTTTGATTTATGGCTGCTGTAAAGCTGAGAGAGGTTTTGCTACTGTGGTGGAGGAGGAATTCATATTGTGTTGGTGTAAATAGATTATTTTGAGTGATAAAAGTGAGCAATTGTGATAGGATGCGTTTTTCCAGAATTTTTGATAGTGAGGATAGTACAGTTATCAGCTATAGTTTGTAAAGTCTGTGGCATTACCTGGTTTGTGTAGGGGTAAAATGAAGGATTCTTCCAGGTTTCAAGGCCATAACTTTCCTTCAGAGATAGGTTTAGTAGAATGGAAACTGGATATACCAGTGGATCTGCTGCTATTTTTAGGTATACAGCTGGGAGGTTGTCAAGGTTAAGGTAGTAGACTTTAGTGTTTGTAGTATCTTTTTAAGGTTGTAGTGTTATGGGCTTGAAGGAGAGGAAATTGTGATTTGGTGAGGGGTTGGGGGGTGCAGTGTTTATTTTCTGGAAATGAGTCTTTAGGCACAAGAACATGCTCCTTTCTTTCATGCAATTACCAGAAAAGTAAAAACAGCAAAAACAAAACATTTTTTCAATATTATATAAATTTTGTTTCATAGTACTGCAGTTTGCATATTGTATCAATTTCATTTGTTAAAAAGGAAAACCCACTGGACACAATTGCCCCTTCTCAATGGTGACCCACACTGTCATGATAAACAAATGACTTGCTCTAAATTTAGAATTACAAGTGTGCACCACTTAACATTGTTCCACACAATATCCAACCATATTTCTGCCCATACTGTACTAAGCGGATGTAAATGCACTTGGCCATTATGTAGATGGACATTCAGTGAAGCACAATACAAAGTACTGTGTGTTCACTCAACATCCATGCCACTTAACATTCTATGGGATAAAACCTATCCCAGATGTTAAGCAGCACATACCTGTACTGTGTAAGATTTAACTGCTTTTACCATTCGTTCAGTGTAATTGATGCAGTCCTGTAACATGTCAGGGAAGCATGGTAATTAGAATTTGTAACCCACCTGGCAAGCAGCCCACATAGTACTGCATATCAAATTCATCATGTTTACAGCCAAAACACTTGCAAAATACTTTGTAAACTTGCTAGAGTGAACCCTGAAATAAGAATATGAATAAAATAAAAAAATAATTTATGTTCTTACCATAACGTTCCATCTGTGTTGTCGATTTTCATTCATTCTTGACTGCTGGGTCTCAGTTCCGACCCTTGGAACAGACTCAGTCATTATAACAAGCTCGCACAAGCCAGAAATTCTCAAGCCAAGGCTACCCATAATGCCTCTCTTCCCTTCAGATCAAGTTTGCCTATAGAGTAGAAAAAGAATGGAAGCTTTGTCTGAGCAACAACCTTACCAGGATTCCAGACTAGTTCTAAACCTCCAGGAGTCTTAGGAGGGAGAAGGTGGATGGGATGTCAAGAATGAATGAAGATCGACAACACAGATGGAACGTTATGGTAAGAACATAACTTCTTTATCTGATGCTTTCGATCTTCATTCATTCTCTGCTATTGGGACAGAGTCCCTAGCTACTTTAAACCTTGGGAGGCACAGGGAAGGATATTCCAGAATACCATAGAGACAAAGGATGCCCTTCCCCTGGAGACCGTGTCCAATTTGTAATGAGTGATAAAGGTATGGGGAGTAGCCTAAGTTGCAGCTGCACATATGTCATCCATAGAAGCTCTGAAATGAAAGGCTACTGAAGTGGAAACAGATCTTGTAGAATACATCCTAACTTTTGTTGATAAGTCCAGCTTATTCTGTTGGTAAATAAAAGTGATGCAATCCTCAACCATTTTGACAGTGTAACTTTCAAAACTGACTTGCCCATTTCAGGACCTGAAAAAGATAGGAACAATTGACCTGATTTTCTGAAAGATTTTGTTCTATCCAAGTAAACAATTGTCTGTGTACATCCAACAAATGTAAAATTCTCCCATTTGAAAAATTTGGAAAGAAAACTTACAGATCAATGGACTGATCTATATTAGAATCTTACACCACTTTAGGCAAAAAAGATGGATTAGTCCTGAGTGATACTCTCTTTGTGAAAAATGATATACAGGTATTTTACACACAGAACCTGTGATTCTGAGATTCTCCTGGCCATCGTGATGGCTACTAGGAATAGTTTTCCAGGATAAGAATTTGATATCACAAGTGGCTGCTGGCTCGAAAGGCTGATGGACCAAACATTGTAAGATCAATGTTAGGCTCCAAGGTGCAATGGGCTCTTTGAAAGGCAGTTACAAATGTAAAGCACTCTTCAGAAAGGTTTTGCAGAGACAGTGGGACATCAGAGAAAGGTCATTGAAACCATTATGGAAGTTTGAAATGGCAGCTAGATGAACTCTAATAGTAGAAGTAGAGACTTCTAATTAGAATAGGTTAGCTAAATATTCCAAGACCTTGTCGATGGAGGCTGAAAAAGGATCAGTACCCTTTTCATCAGACCAAAGTGCAAACCTCTTCCATTTGCTAAGATAAAGTTTTCTGGTGGATGGTTTATGCAAAGCCAGAAGTATCTTTTGTACTGGGGAAGATAAGTTATTTTGCCTGGCAATTACTGGAAGTAGAGAAACCAAGCTGTCAGCTTGATATTTTGTAGGTTGGGATGGACCAAGCCCTGTGGATGAGACAACAGATCTGAGATTGGATCCAGAATCCACGGGCGGTAAATTAAGTGAGGACAAAGAAAGGGAAAACAGACTTGATGGGGCCAATAAGGTGCAATGAGAATCACTTTACTTCTCAACCATTGGGATTTTTTTTAGAAACTGGGGAATTAGGGGGATTGGTGGAAAGGCATAAACAAGTCCCGGGGGCCAATCATGGAGAAGAGCATCTCTCGGGGACTCCCCCAAAGTGGGGACCAGGGGAAAGTAGCTGCTGCCTTTGTGGTTTGTGGGAAAGGCAAACAGAACACAGCAAGGCTGACCCCATCGACGAAAAATCTTCGTTGTGACAATGGGATTGAGACACCACTCATGAGGCTGGAGAATGCATCTGCTCAGTTTGTCTGCAATCATGTTTAAGTTCCCCAAAATGTGCATTGCTATCAGAAAGTGGTTGGAGGTGATCGCCCATTGCCAAACTCTTAGGACTTCCTGATAAAGGGGGTAGGATCTGGTTCCCCCTTGTTTGTTGATGCACCAGACTACTGACATGTTGTCCGACTGAATAGCAATTGTCCCTGAATGGAGGGTGGACTGGAATGTTTGCAATGCTAAGGGCACTGCCCTCAGTTCTAAGAGGTTGATATGCAAACTGGCCTCTGTAGGGGACCAAGTACCTTGGACTGTCTTTCCCTGAAAATGTCCCCCCCACCCCATCAGGGAAGTGTCTGTGGTCACTATGGCCTTGGGCTGAGAGGGGGAAAGGGGCAGCTCCAAGATTTATCTTCTGGCTTCAATCACCGATTTAAGTCCTGCTTGCAGCAGTTGGTTATTCAGATTGGGTGGGACATTGGATGAGTTAAAAAGAAGTTATGTTCTTACCATAACTTTCCATGTTTGTTGTCCTTTATCTCGCCTTCCTTCTTTCTGGTTGGTTTTGGAGCCGATGTCAGCTCTGACTCAGCCATTTCTAAAGCTTGAGAAGAGCCATTACTGGCTCAAGGCTAGCCCCTTATCCCAGAATGCTTAGTGGTAGCTACCCAGATCTCATTTGTGACAACTAGTCACTAGATAGGAGAACTATAAAGTACCAAATAAAGGAGGTATGCAAACAATACTGCTTCCTTGTACCAAAAAAACAGAACAACAATGGTGACAAGGACTATAGTAACAGCTGAAAAGCAAAGGAAAGTCAGCGAAAACAGCCAAAAAAGGGAATTCTTCTCAATCATCCAGGATGGGGGAAGGAGGGAGGGATGCAATAAGGAAGGTGAGATAAAGGACAACAAATGTGGAACATTATGGTAAGAACATAACTGCTTTATGTTATGTTGTCCATCTCACCTTCCTTCTTTCTGGTTGACACAGCGTCCCCAGCACCTAAATCCTGGGTGGCTCACTAGAAAAGAGACTTCAGAACCGTGGAACCAAAAGATGCCCTGTTCTGAGAGGCTATGTCCACTTTGTAAAGATTAATGAAGGTATGGGGAGTAGCCCATGTTGCTGCCGCACAAACAGTATCTAATGGAAGCTTGTCCTGAAAGGCTATGGAGGTAGCCAAGGACCTAGTAGAATGTCCCCTTACCTTTCCCGGGACAGACACATTCCGAGACTCATAAGCATAAGTAATAGTATTGGACAGCCATTTTGACAAAGTCACTTTGGAAACTGGTGAACCTTGCTTTCTCTGTGAGAAGGATACAAACAGCTGATCTGGTTTTCTGATGTCCCTGGTTCTTTGAAGATAAAATCGTAACTGCCTGTGGACATCCAATTGATGTAACTTATACTCTGCCTTGTTGCCATAATTTGGAAAGAAAACAGGAAGTTGAATTGAATGATTCAAATTACACTCTGAACAGACTTTTGGTAAAAAGGAAGGATTAGTCCTAAGAGATACTCTGTCCTTGTGAAAGATCATATAAGGCAGGCGGATGGAAAGTGCCTGAAAGTTGGAAACCCGCCTAGCTGATGTAATAGCAATCAGGAAGAGGGTCTTCCAAGATAAGAACTTTAGAGGACAAGAAGCGGCTGGTTCAAAGGGAGGGAGGATCAGAGCCACTAGTACTAAATTTAAATCCCAAGGATGGAGAGGTTCTTGAAGAGGAGGCCTTAATAGGGTAGCACCTTTCAAAAAGGCCCTACATAGCTTGTGGGACATGACGTTAGAACCTAGAAGGCCCACATGAAAATTAGAAATAGCAGTCAGTTGAACTTGAATCATAGCAGCGGCTGCTCCTTTCTCAAAGGATTCTGCCAGGAAGTCCAACATTTTTGAAATTGGAGCTGTAAAGGGATCAATGTCATTTTGCTCGACCCAGAAAGGGAACCTCTTTCATTTACTAGGATAAAGTTTCCTAGTAGTTGATTTATGAGAAGAGACCAAAATAAGGTGAACCGGGTTCATGTCAGTACATCGAACGCTGAAAGCACCGAAAGTCACTACTTCGAAACGAAAGCATCGACCGTTGAAAACATCGACAATACGGTCACGTAAAGTCACAAAAACAAGTGCTAACATGGGTCCTGCAAGGGGGAAGTAAAGGATATGATATGATACCCTTGCAGGACCCATGTTAGCACTTGTTTTTGTGACTTTACTTTACTGTACTTTACGTGACCATATTGTCGATGTTTTCAATGGTCGATGCTTTCGTTTCGAAGTAGTGACTTTCGGTGCTTTCAACGTTCGATGTACTGACATGAACCCGGTGAACCATAGGTGAGATACCCGGAAGCCTGGCTAGGACTGGAAGTGGAGAAACCAAGCTGTCAGCTTGAGAGCTTGAATAGAGGGATGAAGAGCACCGGACTGATGTGTCAGGAGATCTGGAACTGGGTCCAGAATCCAAGGCTCCTCTTGCAGGTAATGCCAAAGGAATGGGAACCATATCTGACGAGGCCAATACGGGGCAATGAGGATCAGCTTGTGACTCTGCAACTTTGCTTTCTGAAGAACTTTTGGAATTAAAGAAAAGTGTGGAAAGGTGTAAAGAATCCCAGGGGGCCAATCGTGGATAAGTGCATCTCTGGGTGACTGTCCCAGTGGGGGAACTAGGGCAAAGTAGCTGCTACATTTGTTGTTTCGGTGTGTGGCAAAAAGATCGCAGCATGGCTGGCCCCATCTGCAGAAGATCATATCTGCCACATCTTGTTTTAGAGACCACTCGTGGGGCATGAGAATTGCCCTGCTAAGCTTGTCCATTATAAAGTTGGACTTCCCCGAGATGTGCACTGCAACCAGAAAATGCTGAGAGGAAATTGCCCATTGCCATACTCAAATGGCCTCCCAACACAAGGGGTAAGATTTGGTTCTGCTCTGTTTGTTGATGAACCAAACCACTGACATGCTGTCCATCTGAATTGCTATACAGCCCAAAGGAAGAGAGTCATGAAGTGCTTGCAATGCTAATAACACCGCTCTTATCTCCAGGACATTGATGTGCAAATGTTACTCGTGAGGTTGACAAGTTCCTTGGACTGTCTGTCCCAGATTATGCTCTCCCCCACCCTATCTGGAAAGCGCCTGTGGTCACTGTGGCTACTGGATGAGGGGCTACAAAGGGTTTGCCTAGCATGACTAGGGGAGAGTGGAGCCACCAATGTAGGTCTTTCTTGCAAGCATCCGTGATTAAGATCATGTGTGACATTGGTAGATCCTGATATGACCACTGAGTGAAAAGGAGCCATTGCAAAATCCTCATAAGGTAACGAGCTACCAGGACTAGAGTAATGGCAGCCGCCATCAAACCCAAGACCTTTAGGACTAACTGTGCCTGAATCTTTGTCTTTGACAAGAGGAGAGAGATCTGACATCGAATGGTAAGCACCCTTTCCTGTGGGAGCTTGGCTATCATGTCTCTTGTATTTAGTCGAGCGTCTATGAAAGTAATACACTGAGAGGGCAACAAGACAGATTTTTCGTAGTTTACTGTGATTCCTAGATGTGCACAAGTGTGAATCATGTGGTTCCTGAACCTTAAGAGATGATGCTTGGTGGTGGCAGTGAGGAGCCAGTTGTCTAGATAAGGAAACACCTGGAATCCCAAACGTCTCAGGTGAGCCATCACTAGTGCCATGCATTTGGTGAATACCCTGGGGGCTGTAGTGAGACCAAAGGGCAGAGCTCTGAACTGGTAATGACTGGCTCCCACCAAAAGCGTAAGAGTCTCCTGGACTGCCTGTCCATTTTTATATGGTAGTATGCATCCTGGAGATCGATAAAGCATATCCAATCGTCCTGACCCAAAAAGGGTAGAATGGACTGCAGTGTCACCATCCGGAACTTGGTCTTCTTTACTGGCCTGTTTAACTTGCTGAGAACCAGGATAGGTCTCCAGTCCCCTGTCTTTTTGGGAACTAAAAAGAACATTGAGTAAGTTCCAGATTCGATCTGGTCTGTGGGGACTTCCTGAATGGCTCTTTTTTGCATCAAATTTTTTACTTCCAAGGATGCTTAATCCCGAAGATTGGGTGGAACATCTGGTATTGATCATTTTTGACTTCTTGGGGATGTTTGGGAGAAGGGAATTTTGTAACCTCTAGATATTATGCACCGTACCCACGCGTCTTCTGTTATATCTAGCCAGGCTTCTGGGTACAGTGATATTCTGCCCCCGACTGCCTCCAGAGGTAGACAGCAGGGCAGTCCTTCAGGGATTCTGAAAGGGCCTGGCAGAGAACATATCCCTGTTGCCCTGTTGCAAATCCCCCTGCCACAAGGCCAGCATCTCCCATTATTATTTCCCCCCTCTGCCCCTGGGGGAATTATCTCCATGAGTGTCCGGCAAAGCTCCCTGGGATTTACGGAACTACATTTTACCACTCTTTTGGCATTTGGGATAAGGCCTGGATGGAGTGGAAAAAACGGACTCCTACAGCAGAGAGAGTTTTGCCATCTTGGTCACTTCTGGTAAGAGTCTCTCTAATTTATGGCCTGAACAAGGCTGAGCCGTCAAAGGGGGCGTTCATAAAGGAGGACTTGAAGGGCACCGCAAATTGACAAAGGCGCATCCAGGAGTGTCTGTGAAGAGCCACTCCTGTGCCAGCAGCCCTACTCACTCCATCTACTGCGTAAGAAATCAGGCTCATGGAGGAGTTAACAATAGATGTTAGGGACGCTAGCTGGTTAGCCGACTTGGAAGCCACTCCCTCCGCTGAAGGATCCTGGAAGGCATCTCCCAGCTCTTTAAAGAGATCCCTCTGAAGTCTTGTGAAATGTGTCAAATAGTTCAGCGACCGAAAAGTAAAGGCCGCTGAAGAGAAAACACGCTTCCCATATCTATCCATGGCACCAGACTCCTTGTTTGGCAGATGGATAGAAGAGGAAGTCTCTGCGAGTTCCTTCTTGGTGGCTGCTGCCACAACCATAGCATCAACTGGCATGCCTTTAGAGAGAAATGTCTTGTCCTCTGGTGCAGTGATGAACTTGTTAGGCATTCTAGGAATGGGCTCTATGGTCTCTGGAGCACTCCACGCCTTTCGACTCACTACAGACAAAAGTGGGTTGAAAGGCAGAGACACCCAGGAGGTGGAAGTTCGGGAACCAAACGTGTCCAGGTACCTGGACTCATCCTCAGAAAGGGGCAACAGACTTCCAGTTTCCCCTCTGCCTAAGGATCTCCAGGATATCTGAGAAAGAGACATCCAAGTCTGTGTCAGAAGTGACGGACTCAGGGGAGTCCACATGCTTCCTCTTAAATTTTTTCTTCCTGGGAACATCCTCTGAGGCATGCTCAGGAGAGGTCTCGGAAGAAGAGGAGTCACACTGCGGGGCATTCTTGGGCATCGGTTCCCTATACTTGGGCTGGAGAGGAGGATCCGAGGCAGACACTGGTAAGGATGGGGATGGAGCCAATGGAGCCGAAGGTGGAGCGGACTCGGTAGACAGCACACTCCTCATCACCTTGAAGGCACCGTGGTCCAGAACGGAGGGAGGCTCCGGCTCCAAGGAGCCTGGAAACCTGCTCCACACTGAAGGCGATGGCTCTGTGGCAGATGCGGGATCCTAACTCACCTGTGCTGAGGCTCCGAGGGGGAGAACGGGGTCGGACAAGGGTCCAATGACACTTCCCCCCTCGGAGCTAAAGAGAGAATCTCGGTGCCCAGACCCCTCGACAGGGCGGACTATCGAGGAGGTCAGAGCGCATGTCAGAACCAACAAGGCAAGGGTTGTCAGAACCAACGGTTCCACTACTACTTCTTCTATGCATTCCAGCTCCAAACTGGATGCAGTTGGAGGAGGAATCGAGACAGGGACTGGTTGGACGATGGAGCCACTCCCTTTTGGGCTGGGCTCAACAACAATTTAGCAAATGCTGGTGTCTTGAGCAGCCTTTTCACCACTCTCTCCACATCATCATCCAATAAACTCCTGGTTGATCGAGAGGAGTGAGCAGAGGACCGGTGACTACCTGCCACTGACTGCAACAGTGGAGACTGAGGCACAGATCTCACCAGGTCCAGCGAAGGAGATCTCAATCTCTTTTGGGTCTGGGACGGCTCCAAAGACACTGATGGAACCGCCGGAGAAAAAGACTCCTTGGAGCCAAGAATCCGCTCCGAAGGTTCAGAAGATTTGGATCTAGACTTTGTCAGCACCGAAGGTGGAGGAAAAGAAGATGCCAGTTTGTCATCGGATTTTTTTTAAGGGCTGAGTGTCCGATGCTACTTCAACCTGAGGTTTTAATAACCCTCTCAAAATAAGTCTGTTGCCCCTCTCCTGCAAAACTCGTGCACTAAAGGCATGGCAAACAGAGCACGAATCCTGCAGGTGGACCACCCCAAGACAATAAACACAACTCATGTGCCCGTCCATAAGGGACATTTTTCTGGCAACACAAATCGCATTTCTTGTAACCTGACTGCTTGGGGACTTCTTTAGACATTATAAACAACAGAAAAAGAAACGGGACAAACAACTGAAGACTGTTTTTTTTTTTTTTTTTAAAGAAAGAAAGGGGAGGAAGAAGAGGAGGGCATAGCCTCTAAGTTAAATGGCTACTGCTCCCAAATGCAGATGGCCTCTAACTAAAACAAGCAAGGAAGGATAACAGGACAAGAGAACAACCCTCAAGAAAAACGGGAAACGGGCCACTGACATTAACCACAACACACAGGTAAAGGCCTGAGAGAAATGAGAGCCTGACAACAGCAAAAACAACAGCAGTGAGGATAGGGGCAATATAGAATGAGAAATCACTAAATTCTGATGAAATTTAGCCTTAAACAACAACAATTTTTATAGAAAAAAATCACCACTTAGCCTGAGCCACCAGAAGACAATCTTGACATTGCAAGCAGCAAACAAGATCTCGGTAAATACCACTAAGCATGCTGGGATAAGGGTCTAGCCTTGAGCCAGTAAGGAATCTTCGAGCTTTAGAAGTGGCTGAGTCTGAGCCGAGATTGTCTCAGAACCCAACCAGAAAGAAGGAAGGTGAGATGGACGACATAACATCATTGACCACTGTGATGCCAGAAGCCAAAGAAGTAACCTCATGTGGTATCTTGCAAGAGGAATTAAGGTGATTGCCGCTGCCATGGACCCAAGGAGCTGTAAGACCTGGTGGGCCAGAACTTTGTCTGGACAGAGTATCATTTTTAGTTGTAACCTCAGCTTTTCCAGTCTGTGAAGAGGAAGAGCAGCCATGCAGGATCTTGTGTTTGGTCTCACTCCGATGAATTCTATGTCCTGTGTGGGGGATAACTTTGACTTTTTCTCTGTTGAATGAGATGCCTAAGAACTCCGAAAGCCTTAGAATAGAGTCCAAGGTGGAAAGCAGCAGACGTCTAGTGTAGATGGTGAGGAGCCACTCCCCTAAATATGGAAACACCCGGAATCCTTGTAGCCTTAAGTGAGCTGCTACCACTGCGATGCATTTGGTGAACACCCTGGGGGCTATGGTGAGACCAAAGGGATGTGCACAAAATTGGTAATGATTGGCTCCTAGCCAGAAGCGGAGGCATCATCTGGAGCATTTGTCCATTTTTATGTGGTAATACGCATCCTAAAGATCTTTACAGCACACCCAATTATCTTTCTCCAGGAAAGGAAGTATAGACTGAACCATACCATCTGGAATTTTGTTTGTTGCACAAACTTGTTCAACACACTGAGGTCTAAGACTGGCCTCCAGTCCCTTGTCTTTTTTGGCACTAAAACGAATCTTGAGTAAAATCCGGGTCCTATTTGGTCTGGTGGGACTGTTTGGATGACCCTTTTTTGAAGCAGCTTTTTGATTTCGAGTGCTGCTATATCCCTCTGACAGGATGGAACATCAGGGATTTGTCTTAGTGGTCTGGGATAAAGACTGAAGGGGATATGGTTACCTCTGGTAATTATTGTCTGCACTCATGAATCTGTTGTTATTGCATGCCAGGCTACATGGTGCAGAGAAAATCTTCCCCTGACTGCCTCCAGAGGTAAGCAATCGGGCCACTGCTCAAGAGCACTGGGAGTGTTGCCCACAGAAAGAATCCCTGGCATCCTGGTTACACAGGCCCCCTCTGCCACGGGAGGGGCATCTTCCAGAAGAGTACCCCCTCTGCCCTGGGATGAATACTCACCACGTGTGTCCCAAAAAGACCCATGGGACTTTCTGAACCACATCTTTCCATTCCTCTGATTCCTGGAATAAGGTCGTTGAGGAGTGGAAAAATGTACGCCCACAGCAGAAAGGGTTTTTCCGTCCTTCTCACACCTGACTAATGTGTCTCTGACTTTGGGGAAAAAAGGAATGAAGCATCAACGGGAGCGTTGATAAAGGAAGACTTGAAGGGATCCCCAAAGTCAAAGAAGCACATCCAGGCATGATGCCTAATGGCAACGCCTTTACCCGCTGCCCTGGAAGTCCCTTCGGCTGTATGTGCAATAAGCCAGATGAACGAGTTGGAGATGGACTATAAGGTGGCAAGCAGAGAGGCAATCTTATCATGGACTTCATCAGACAGTGCTCCTGCTAAGGTTTCTGAAAGCTCAATTATCAGATCCTTTTGCAGCTGTGTAAAATGTGCCAGAAAATTCAAGGACTGTATGGCAAAGGTCGATGAAGTAAAGAACCACTTCCCGAATCTGTCCATCATCCTGGACTCTCAGTTAGGAGGATGGATAGCTGGACTCTCTTCAGCGAGTTCTTTCTTTGTGGCAGCCACCACCACCATGGCATCGACTGCTAGACCTTTTGACCAGTGAGGTTGATCCTTGGGCATGGAAATAACTTTCTCTGGTCTCCAGGGAATTGGCTCTATAGTATTAGGGGACTTCTATGACACTGAATGATGAGTTTGACCAGTTCATCATTAGGTGGAGGTCACCCAAGAAGTAGAAGGATGGGCATGAAAAGCCTGCAAGAAAACTGATTCCTCAGAGGATGGGTTTGTGGACTTCCAATCCCCCCTATGTTTTAAAATTTCCAGGATGTCTCCGAAGGAGACATCTTCAGGGGGTGATTGAGGGGACCCTTCCCCTTCATCGAAATCTGTATCCTTCATGACCGATTCTTCTGGAGAATCTAGGTGCTTCCTCTTGCATGTTCTCTTACGGGGTGGTTCCTCAGGGGGAAGATCTGAGGAGGACTCCAAAGAGAGGGGACCCTCCAACAGGGTGTCTTGCTGCTTTTGTGCCCACTGCCCCAGTGTAGCAGATTGTGACAGCTGCGAGCCAGAGGATATGTAACTGTGACACTCTGAAGGGGATGGTGCCAGCTGTAAGCCTGCAGAGGCCAGAGCTCTCTCTATAATCTGGAAGACAGGCCTGCCCAAAGAGGGATGAGAGTCTGGAACTGAGAAAGACAACCTCAGAACGGAGGTCACACCCCAGTTCGATGAGCCCATTTCCA
>NC_056725.1:1719240958-1719245958 GCF_019279795.1 Protopterus annectens
CCTGGTACCATAGAGACTGGACCCTTTCTGGTGGAAGTCTCGCCATCATTTGTGTTGAGTCTAATTCTGCCCTTCATAGTTCATGGTAATCACTAGGCAGGAGCAGTATTGCTAGGTTGTATTTCTGGCCTTGATTAGCAGATACCTGGTTGTGGTGGTTAAGAGTATGGAAACACCCGGAATCCTGGCTGTCTCAAGTGAGCCGGTACTACTGCCATACATTTAGTGAATACTCTGGAGGCTGTAGTGAGGCCAAACGGCAGAGCTCAAAACTGGTAGTGACTGGCTCCCAGCCAAAAGCGCAAGTGTCTCCGGGATTGCCTTTCCATTTTTATGTGGTAGTACGCACCCTGGAGATCTATACAGTACATCCAGTCATCTTTTCCCAGGAATGGGAGTATCGACTGCAGTGTCACCATCCAGAACTTTTTCTTCTTTACTGACTTGTTTAGAATGCTGAGATCCAGAACTGGTGTCCAGCTCACTGTTTTCTTTGGAACTAAAAAGAATCTTGAGCAAGTTCCAGATCCTACTTGGTCTGCAGGGACTTCTTGGATGACTCATTTGTCTAGCAACTTTTGAATGTCCAGAGTTGCCTGTTTCTTTTGACTGGGAGGAATGTCCGGATCTTTTTTCATCTTTGGGGCGAGAAGGGAAAATGTGATGATGTAACCTCTGGATATGATGCTTTGTACCCATTTGTCTTTTCTTTATTTTATTTTATTTATTTTACATTTGTTGACCGGGCTAGTCCAGCTGGATTAATGTCCATTTTCAGTGGAGGCCCGGGGAGAAAAGCTCCTGAGGTTAGATACAATATTGGAAATACATAAGAAGACATAGTACAAGTGTGATTATACAAAGGTAAAAATGAACATACAGATATTATAGATTTTAATTTATTCAGAACAATCCTAGCAAAACAATATAATAAGGTATGAGATAATAAAGTATATAAAAGGTAGTTGTTACCAGGCTTCTGGATACAAAGGTAAGAGACCCCCGACTGCCTCCAGAGCTGGACAGTCGGGCCTCCTTTCAGGAGCGCTGAAAGGGCCTTCCAAAAAAGGATTTTCTGTCGCCCTGATTTTGCGGACCCCCTCTGCTATGAGGTCAGTGTCTTCCATTATTACTTCCACCTCTCCTCCAGGGGAAGTTTCACCACATGTGTCCTGAAAAGATCTCTGTGATTTTCAGAACCACATCTTACCCAATACCTCTCTGACCCTTGGGATAAGGTCTAGTAGGCATGGAAAAACAGACTCCTACAGCCAAAAGAGTCTTTCCTTCCTGTTAACACCTGGTGAGTGTGTCCTTTACTTTAGGCTCTAACATGGACGAGCCGTCAAATGGGGTATTTATGAAGGAAGACTTAAAGGGTTCTGCGAAGTCACATAAGTGCATCCAAGAATGTTGCCTTAGGGAAATTCCAGAACCTGCTGCTCTACTTGCTCCATCATCTGCATAGGAGATGAGCCTTATGGATCTGTTAACAACCAAGTTTAAGGTAGTGAGCTGAGAAGTTACTTTCTCGGCAACCCCTTCAGCTACTGAACCTTGGAGGGTATCTCCTAGCTCTTATAATAGATCCCTCTGTAGTCTCATAAAATGGGTAAGATAGTTCAGTGATCTGAGAGAAAAAGCTGCTGAGGAAAAAATGTGCTTTCCATACCTGTCCAAAGTCCTGGATTCCTTGTTCGGGAGTGGACAGAAGATGGCTCCAAGAGTTCCTTCTTAGTGGCCACCACCATGACTATGGCATCGACTGGGACTCCTTTCATTAAAAAAGACTTGTTGGAGGGGGATGTAATAAATTTGTTTGGCCTCCTATGAATAGGCTCCATGGAATCTGGGGGCTCCCATCCAAGCTCATCGAAAGGTGGAGTCACCCAAGAGGTGAAATGGTGAGACCCAAAGGCCTTCAGGTATACGGACTCCTCCACTGACGGGTTAGTGTACTTCCAGCCACCTCTCTGCTTTAGCATTTCCATCATCAGGAGGTGACCATGGGGACCTTTCTGCATCACTGAGGTCTGTATCAGTAGTGATGGACTCCTCTGGGGAGTCTAAGTGCTTCCTCTTGCACAGTCTCTTCTGAGGGACCTCCTCAGAAGGGTAGTCTGGGGAGATTTTGGAAGAGTGAGGGGTCCCCTGTGGGGCATCCTGAGGCCTAGGGTCTCTGCATCCCTGTGGATGCAGGGATAAAGAGGCAGGCACCGATGGTCTGGGGGAGGAATACCCAAAGAGGACTGTGAACCTGTGTGTGGAGACAGCACCTTCGTCATTGCCTAAAAACCCCCATCCCTGTTCCAAAGATATCCCTGGAGCTGAAGAAGCCAAAGGACCCCCCAGAACCAAAGATGATGGACTTGAGGCTGAGGTAGGAGCTGAACACACCCGAGCTGAGGCCCTGAAAGGCAATGTCGGATCTGACAGCTGTCCGATTTGACTCGTCTCCCCAGACCCAACCAGACAGTGTCGGCTCCTAGACTCCTCCTGCTCCGATGGAGCCAAGGACATTTGAGCCATGGTCAGATCGATGGAAGCTGTGGTGGGCTCAGATCCGACAGTTCCACTTATACCAACTCCGGACCTTTTGACTCCAAAGCCAGAGGTTGGATCGGAGGAGGACTTGGAGCAGAAGAAGTGGATGTTGTAAAATCCAAGGCCCTGGGGGTCGGATTTAATAGTAATTTAGCCAGCGCCGGTGTCCGTAAGAGCTTCTGTACACCCGATCCACATCATCATTGGAAATGCTACTAGAAGACTAGGTCAAGGGAGTGGGAGATTTAGTCTTCTGTTGTATGGGTGATCTCAAAATAGGGGAGACCGGCTCCAAGGTTGGGGACTGGCTCCTAAGCTCAAACTCCACTAGCACCAAGCAAGAAGGTGTCAGAGCCAATGCAGCCTTGTCTGATCCAACAGACTTTGGATCCGAGGAGGACAGTCTAAGTATTTTGTATGCTGGATCCAAAGATGAAGAAGAGGAAGGTCTTTGTCCAGATTTGCCTGATCTGTCTGATTTAGCAGAATGTGACTTATCTGATCTAGATGAACCCGGTCCTTTTTCCAGTGCCTCTGAGAAGGGGATTTTAAGAAGACCTTTTTAGAAGCAACTTATTTTTCTTCTCCATGGGGGATCTATGATTAAACGAGTGGCAAACAGAGCAAGACTCCTGGAGAGGGATGGCCCCAAGGAATAAACACAAAGGGTGTGTTTATTGCTAAGGGGTTACTTTTTGCTACACCTGTCACACTTTTTAAAATCCATCAGCATAGATTCCATACCAGACATTTTTAACGTGAAAGAACAACAGCAAAGCTACAAGAAACAGTTTCTTTTTTCTTTTTTTTTTTTTTTTTTGTAGGCTGGACCCTCTAACTTGAATGGGTTGAGCTATTGAGGACACAGAACACACAGGGAAAAAACAAAGACTAAGCCCTCAAACTTAAATGGCCCCGTTACAGTTCTCTAACTTAAACAAACTGAAATACTAGAACGGCAACTGCACTTAGCAACAAACTGGGAAGAGAAAGAGCAAGAAACACGAAGGTTAATGCCCTCTAACTAAAATGGGCTCTGTAACAGTTCTCTAATTTAAATGAACTGTACCACTATTAGGGCAACTACAGATTAACATAAGCCAGGAAGGGAAAATACAAGGCCAAAGTCAGAAACAGCTGAAATGCGAATCACGAGTAGACACTCTCAGCTATAAAAGCTAAATTATCCAATTATCTAAATTATCTAAGAATTATTTAAGAATTATAGACCAAAAAATAATCAAAAGGATTGTACTTAGCCAGAGCTAGCAGACGAATGCTCAATCTTGTTTAGCAGCAAATGAGATCTGGGTACAGTTCTGGTGCATGCTGGAATAGGGAGTTAGCCACGAGCTAGCAGAGGACCTCGAGCTTGAAAATAAAGGCCGAGGCAGATCCAAGGATTGGATCCGAACCCAACCTAGTAAGAATGAAGGCGAGATAGGACAACATCACATCTATTATTCATTGTCCAAATGTTCCTGTAAACTTCATGAAAGTGTGAAAATAAATGTGTGTTAATTTTACCACATATTCCCTGTTCCCTTATAATATTTCTTATTTTTTTTAAACCAAAAATAAGAAGCAAACACATCACAAAGGTCACAGTCTCTATGTGTGAGAAGACATCAAAATATTTTTCTCTCTCTCTCTCTCTATCTCTCTTTGCTGGGTAGAGGGATGGTCTTTCTGACAGAATGCTTTTGAAGTTGAGAAAAATAATTTTTACAGACAGACTGGAAACATCTGTCTGAACTTACTGTAGTCAGTGCATAACTTAGTTATCTAGGACATCCTGTTTTATGATAAAAGAATGGGCAAAGTAATGACCTCTTGTAGTTATTGCACACATCAAGCATAAGGTGAATTGAGGCCATCACAGTTCACAGGTTTTCAGGTCACATGATATAAAGTCACAAAGCACTGCTCAGAAACAATAGATGCTATGGTAGAAAAAAAACTGCATCACTTTTGCAATACAGTTCAGCAAGACAGGAATGAAATTAAAACATGGCAATAATAAGTTGGGTACTTTTACACCGTTCTTCAGGTTTGTCAGGTAATGTCATGTGAAAATCTGAAGATTCACAAGCATGGTTCTTTTCAGTAACACGATACATATGTAGGAGGTAATTTACAATGTTTACTTCAGTTATTTTGGTACTGTATTTTCAGTCAATGCTCAAAGATTTGATAACATTTTTATGCTGTTATAAACTGTATTTATCAGCTCTGATTCTGTTGCACATACAGTTCATCTTATCAGAATCTTATGCATTTTAATATGTAACATACTGCAAGGAACTTCATAATCATTGCAATAAGTTACCTTTCATATAATCCTGTCTTGTACTATGGCAGTTAAAAATGTAAGATCCATCCATACTCCATGTGATCTGCATTCTATGCTATCTTTAAATCAAAAGAGAATTGTGCTTACTATTATGTGTCTGTTC